>NC_140810.1:18285000-18322500 GCF_050613455.1 Vespa mandarinia
CTGAGGAAGATAGTCCTTCTTAAAAGATCATAAAGGATATCATAAGAATCATAAAGGATAAGATAATATTAAGTGATAAAGATAACAGTGTCAAAGAGTTCATTATGAATGAGCATATTTAAAAGAAAGAACCAGATGTATGAATAAATAAGTCAATAAATGAAAAAATAAAGAGTAAATACATAAAAAAAAAAAAAAAAAATAAAAATAAAAATAAAAATAGAAAAAAAAAATAAAAGAAAGTTATATTCGTCAATCTGAAAATTAATGGCGACGTTGATCGTAACGACGACGACGACGACGTCGACGTCGACTTATGTTTCATAGGAAAATTATGACGATCGCTCTAACTTTTGTTCTCCTTTTTTCTTTTCTTTTCTTTTCTTTTTTTTCTTTTTTTTTTCTTTTTTTTTTCTACTTTCCTTGAATTTTTCTCTTCGCGTTTTCTCTACGCGCGTTGTTCATTCGCTTCAGGCTGGATGACAATCGTGGTAAGCCGCGTGAGCAACGCGTCGTTTTCTATCTTTATCTACTCTCTCTCTTTCTCTCTCTCTCTCTCTCTCTCACTTTCTTTCTCTGTCTCTCTCTTTCTTTCTTTCTTTCTCTCTCTCTCTCTTTCTCTGTCTGTCTTTCGAACGAACGAACGAACGAACGAACGTACGAACGAACGAAAGAGCAAACAAGCGGAAAACTCATGCGGAAAAGTGTGTAGATGGTATGAGAGAAAGAGAGAAGAAGAAAGAGAGAGAGAGAGAGAGAGAAATAGATAGAAATGGGGGTGATGTAGACGGAGATGGTGATGGTACTGGTGATGGAGGAGGAGGAGGAGGAGGAATAGGAGGAAGAGGAGGAGAAGGTGGGAGATGGTGGTAGGATGAGTACGACGGCACACGGATTCAACTCTGGGCACGGATAAAGAGAAGACTTCCGGGCATAATCCGGAGCGTCGCACGGCGAGGCGCTAGAACAAATCAAGCCGCTTCATTGTTCTCAGCCCTGGAGCCATTTTTTCAGCGGCGATTGGCGACGACGCGGCAACGCGACGCGCGAGAGTAGCAGCCGACTGATCGCGTCTCTCTTTTTCTTTCTTTCTCTCACTCTCTTTCGCTCTAGCAGAATAGAGAGAGAGAGAGAGAGAGAGAGAGAGAGAGAGAGAGAGAGAGAGAGAGAGAGAGAAATCTGATCTTTTTTTACACTCTTTTTCCTCTCCTCTTTTATTATTTTCTATTCTCTCTCTCTCTCTCTCTCTCTCTCTTTCTCTGTATACCCATCTATCTATCTATCTATCTATCTATCATTCTAGTCTCGATGAAAATTCATGATCACTTTCTTGAGAAATAAAATTTTTCTCTCGAAGTCGATTGAATCAGAGACATCAGTGATTTTGGTGTTTAATTTTTTTTTTTTTTTTCTTTTTTTTTTTTTTTTTTTATCAAAAAACTCATCAAAGAAATCATTCATATTTGAAGATTTTATTCATTTCATTTTCATGCGTGTGATTTTTTTTTCTTTTTCTTTTTTCTCTTTTCTCTCTTTCTTTCTTTTGTTTTCCTTTTCTCCTTCTACTTTTTCTCATTTATTGTCAGATCGAATCTATCTCTTGGGAAGATTTTTTAACGATACACTTTTTACAAACGTTATCTTCGATTGATTATTATTTTCAGACCAATTTAAACTACGATTAAATCAAATTTCGAGAACTATTATCGTGCATAGTTGAACTTTATTCGAATAGATAGAAAGTAAAGGGGGATAGGAAAGGTTTTGGTGGGTTGGAAAGTTTACGACGAAGGTCAACGTTCATATTAATAATCTATTCATAACTCCACGCTTATAACTAACCATAAACTATACATAAACCGTCTCTATATCTCTATCTCTTTCTATTTCTCTCTTCCTCTCTCTCTCTCTCTCTCTCTCTCTCTCTCTCTCTCTCATGTCATAACATAACAGAACCCATACATATATACATACATACATACATACATACATACATACATACATATATATATATACAGTGTTTAACATTAGCTCCTTCGTAGAAATCTGCGCGCGAATCTGTCAGGAAAAGTTCGTACCCTAAACTGGGAACAGGCAACACAACTGCGCGTACGCTTGGGAAATTCCAACGTCGTATCATAATTTTACAGCTAAGCAAAACAATGGGGTTTATAATAGGGTTAGAATGGGAAAGAGTGAAAAAGAAAAAGAAAATGCTTGCTCGAATGAATCCTAATTATTTATCTTCATCGCTCTTAGACGTCGATTATTATTTTATTTACTAGATAGGGTAAAAATGGCTGTTCTCTCTCTCTTTCTCTATTTATCTTTTTTTGGATTTACATTCTTGAGATGTATGCATCATGAGACAAGAAAAGTTTTGCCTTTAGCCGAGAATGGCATACAACGTACTATTATTTCTCTCTCTCTCTCTCTCTCTCTCTCTCGCTCCCTCTCTCTCTGTCTCTCTCTCTTTCTCTCTGCCATTGACCGAGAAGGTATGTATGTATTGTGCTGTTCCGTAGACGTGGCAGGCTAAAAAGAAAATGAGGAGGAAAGATGAGAGAGAGAGAGAGAGAGAGAGGGGGGGGGGGATGTGAGGATTTAACGCCGTCCCTAAAAAGCCACGAATTTCTAGGAAACGACGACGTTACGTTCCAGACTCGAAGAAACGCCAACGGAACCGTAAACCGTCGTTCACCAAGGGTAACGTTTATGGTTACCACATGGGGTTTCGCAATTGCCATGAAGTATCTAAAATCTCTACTCGAGATCGCTCGAAACTTACTCTCTTTCTCTCTATCTCTCTTTCTCTTTCTTCTTCTCTATTTATCTTTATCTATCTATCTCTATTTCTCTTTCGTCGAAGCAAGCAAGCAAGCAAGCAAGCGAACAAGCATGAAGAAATCGTGGATGGAATAATTACGAAGAGAAGGGGAGAGAGAAAAAGAGAGAGAGAGAGAGAGAGAGAGAGAGAGAGAGGGAGAGAGAGAAGGAGAGAAACTTAAAGCTTCGCGTTACTTCGCGTTCGAAATTTTCTCGGAAGATTACACGCACAATTTAGACGATAAAACGACAGTGTACCATATTTATTTATTCGTTCGTTTTTGATATCCTCTAAACTTCCGTTATGATTCCCAAACAGAAATTGACGAATTTTTTCTCGGAAGCTTTAAAAAATCCTCTCGTGAGAGTAAATTAAAAAAAAAAAAACATATATATATATATATATATATATATATATATATAGAGAGAGAGAGAGAGAGAGAGAGAGACTGAGAGAGAGAGAGAGAAAAAAAATGCCTCGTCGGGATTAAATTCATAGAAGAGAGAAATCAAATGAAAAATTGTGTCGGCGATGGGATGTGTTTCGAGGGATGATGATGGAGATTTTTTTTTCTTTTTTTTTTTTTTTAAATTACATCGCGTTACAATCCAAACGAAGGAAGACGGTAATCTGTGAAGGAATATTTTATAATTTTTTTGATTCGAAATTCTAAGGAATTATCGCTGCTTGTTTTTTTCCTCCTCCTCCTCTTCCTCCTCCTCCATCTCCGTCTCCGCCTCCGCCTCTTCCTCCTTCTTCTTTCTCTAACCCCCTTCTTGTTTTCCTCCTTTTCCTCTAATAACAACGATCTCGAATCTCTTTCGTAATTATCAGGAGTGCGTCAAATCAGTGGTTTCTTCTCCTTATTTGGATGGGAAACCGCGAAGGGTAAATACGTTTTCATCTTCTTCTACTTCTTCTTCTACTTTTACTTCTACATCGTCTTCTTCTTCTTCTTCTTCTTCTTCTTCTTCGATCGTCGTCGTCGTCATATAAGCTTCTTCTTATGACTCGAATCTTTTACCCCGGAGTTTCTTATTAATAACGTCGAACGGAAAGGAAATAGCTGTAATCTTCAATCAACGGCCGATCGACGAACGGAAAGGTGCAATTATGAATTAAGGTCGAAGTCGTAAGCCGGACGGAAAGTTGAACGAAACAACGCATTCGTTTGAAGTTGTAATAGAATGTAATAACAACAACAACAACAAGAACAACAATAACAACAACAACAACAACAACAACAACAATAACAATAACAATAACAACAACAATGAAAGAAAACATACCAAAAGGAGAAGAAAGAAAGGCAGAAAAAATGTGTGTGAGAGAGAGAGAGAGAGAGAGAGAGAGAGAGAATGAATAAAAAAGAAATAACACTTTTATTCTCGTTAAATCGACTCTGAAATTACGCCTAGCCGAACAGTAGGAGCGAATATATTCGGGAGGTTTGCGTTCTCGCTCAGAGCGAGGTCGATTTTTCTACTTCGTCCGCTTCCGATCGATGTAGGCGGGGGGTATTAGGTGATGGGATGGGGTGGGGGAAAGGAGGAGGAGTTTAAAATAAATAAAAGAGTCAAAAGAATCGGTAGGAAGCGTTAGAGAGATAGAGAGGCAAAGAGTAGCGAGAAGAGAAGAGGAGAGGAGAGGAGTGGTGAGGAGAGGAGGAGAGGAGAGAGTAGGTACACAACGGTATCCACCTACATACAGCCATACACATACGTATGTACATATATAGAAGATACGTATACAAGTTTGCGCGCGAGCGCGTTCGAAAACAGGCAGAAAAGAGGTACGAACGTGTGTGGTAGGTGTGCTCGCATCGGGAAGCTGGCATTTTGGCAAACTACCGCCGACAGGGCGGCCAGTTTGGAAATCAATGCGTCCCTCCCGCGGTTCCCTCCCGTGGTTCAGCCTGTTGGTGTAACGAGTCTACGAAGAGTGGAGAAAGAGGATGAAAAGGGAACGCTGCTGCTGTTGCCGCTGCTGCTGTTGCCGTTGTCGCTGTTGCTGTTGCTACCGCCACTGAATCGGATGTCATATTGGCACGAGCATTCTAGAGTAGACTTTACAACTGGGGATTGATGAAGAAAAGAAAAAGAAGAATTGGAAGTATTTGAAGGCGGCTTGTCGAGAAGGCGTAAAAGCGAGTACGCTAAGTCACGTGTTAACGTAACAAGGAATATCTAGAAGGAAAGAAAGAAGAGGAGAGTGAAATAGAGAGAGAAAGAGAGAGAGAGAGAGAGAGAAAGAGATTGAAACGAATTGACAGGAAAAGGAAGTCGAGAGGGAAGGTAACAGTAGTGTAGCACAGGAGCAACAGCAGCAGCAAGCAGCTCCGTTGAGATATGCGAGTTCTAGTTGTGGCTCACTGCCTTGCTTGTGCTAGCTACTCTCTCTCTCTCTCTCTCTCTCTCTCTCTCTCTCTCTCTCTCTCTCTCTCTCTTTCTCTGTCTCTCTCTCTCTCTCTCTATCTATCTATCTATCTATCTATCTATCTCTATCTCTCTCTCCCTGATTTTCTCTCTCTCTCTCTCTCTATCTCTCTCTCTCTCTAACGCGCGCGTCGCGAGACTCACGAGTCCCCCTCCGGGTTGCGCCAACAGTAATTGCTTCCTTTGAGTAGCTCCGGAGGTGTAATTTAGTCCCCGACCAACAACCTTAACTAATTAACACACCGAGTAGCGAGAGCGAGTAAGTGAGCGAGCGAGTGACGAAGAACGAGCCGCGACGGCTTGACTGACGGACTGGCTGCTTGACTGGCGGACTGGGTGGCTGTGTGTGCCTGCCTGCCTGCTTGCTTGCTTGCTTGCTTGCTTGCTTGCTTGCTTGCTTGCTTGCTTGCTTGCTTGTGCTCGCTTGCGCCTGCCTGCCTGCCTGCCTGCCTGCTTGCCTGCCTGCCTTCCTGCTTGCCTGCCTGCCTTACCTTGCCTTGCCTTGCTTTACCTTGCCTTGCCCTGCCAACCTGCCCTACCTTGCCCTGCCCTGCCCTGCCCTGCCCTGCCCTGCCCTGCTATGCCCTGCTCTGCCCCACCAGCTCTCTCTCTCTCTCTCTCTCTCTCTCTCTCTCTCTCTCTCTCTCTCTCTCTCTTATACTCACTTGCTAGCTGGCATTCTCCTTCCTTCGCTCCGGCGCGAGCGGATGATCGAAGTCAGACGAGCGAACCGAGTCGCCGCGGGGCGTGTTCCCTTCTTGTCTCGACGAGGCGCCTTCGGCTTAACTACTCACCACCTTTTCTACGGACGTGCAACGTGGCCTCGCGTGTCGTCCTCACTACTGCCACTACACAACACCGTCTTTCTCTATCTTTCTCTTTTTCTCTCTTTCTCTCTCTCTCTCTCTCTTTTTTTATTTTTCTTTTTTTTCCTTATTTCTTTTTTGTTTTTTTTTTGTTTTGTTTTCTCTTCTTTTTTTGGTCGTTCGTTTGTTTATCTCGTTTTTCTACTCGTTGGTTTTTGTATTATATACCACTATTCTCTTCTTTTTTTCTGTTTACTTTCTTCATCATTTTTTGTTGTTGTTTGCTTTGCATTTCTTTTCCCCTTTTCCTGCTTCTTCTCTTATCCTTCTTTTTTTTTTCCTTATCTTTTCTTTTGAACAAATTCTGTCTCGACGGATCCCACAAATCTTCTGTTCTTTTTGTTTTCTTTTTGTTTTTTTTTTTCTTTTTTTTTTTGTTTTTGTTTTTCTTTTTTCTTCTTAAGCCAAGAGTGTACATCAAGATGTACGGCCTATTCTCGAATTTTCATATAACGTCGGTGTAATGAATTCAAATATAGGCCTTTCCATGACGATGCTCGTATTTAACACCTGATTAAAGTCGGTGTAAGCGAGAGAGAGAGAGAGAGAGAGAGAGAGAGAGAGAGAGAGAGAGAGAGAAAGGGAGAAAGAGTGAGAGAGAGAGAGAGAGAGAGACGTGAGATGGGAGAGAAGACAGAAAGGGGAAAAGGGGTAGGTAGCATTAGCGTGACCAAAGCGATTGCTATGCGACGAGTCCATCTATCTCTCTCTCTCTCTCTCTCTCTCTGTATCCTTAACGCCAGTAAAGATGGACCGGCTCCTTCGTAGTTCTCTCTCTTTCTTTCTTACACAGGTAAGACAGGTTCTTCTTTTTCGTGCGTGAGAGTGCGTGTGCGACGAGCCGGCACCGCGGGCCTGGAGGAAAGAAGTAGAGAGAGAAGGCCCTCGAGCGACAGCGTAATCACCTGGACGAACTAGCAGAGGCCGGAGTGCCGAGTAGGTGCTCCTCTCTCTCGATATATCTCCATTGGCGTAGAACAACTGGGACTTATCGGATTAGTGTCGTTAATAGAAAGTATTCGAAACATTTTATCTAATTACGAGAATTATCTTTTTAAGAAAATTTATAATGTGAGGCTTTATAAGAATGGCGAACGAGTGAATGGGATGAGGGTTAAGGAGGCGGGAGGAGGTGTTACCTTTTAAACTTTAATTTATCTGTATTATCCTTACTACGATTCGAATATATATTCGATATGATTAAAAAAAAAAAAAAGTAGAGAGAGAGAGAGAGAGAGAGAGAGAAAGGTGGGAAGAAAGATGAGAAGAGATGAAACGTGTTCGAGATTCACCAATCGCGATTATATACGCGCCTACGTCGAGGTCATACCCTTTCCAACCCATAGCCCTACCGATTCTTGAGGGGCGGAGGGGGAGGAGGGGTTCTGTTCTCGTTCTCTTCTCCCTTTTCTTTTTCTTTCTTTCTTTCTTTCTTTTTTTTTTTCTTTCTTTTTTCGTTCTTTTTTGTTCTTTTTCTCTTTTTCCTCTTCTCTTCTCCTTTGCATCTTCTTTCACTTCAGTACCAGGATATGCACGCGTGTAAAATGTAAAGAGGCTTCGCGCTTGAATTATCGGATTTTTATTTAGACCGTTCGCTCCTCGATCGCGAGTAATTTACACCAGCTGTGCCGAGATCCTTCGACGAAGAGGAGGTGGTGGAGGAAGAGGAAGAGGAGGAGGAGGAGGAGGAGGAGGAGAAGGAGGTTGCTTCTATCTTCTTTCTCTTCTTTTTCTTCTTCTTCTTCTTCTTTCGAGAGGGATCTCTCTTTGAACGGCCGGCGTTTGGTACGAGACACCAAACGAACGTAGGTGCTTGAAACAGAAAAAGAAAAAGAAAAAGAAAAAGAAAAAAAAAAAAAAGCAAAAACAAAAAAGAAAAGAAGAATCATCAATATACCCTTTAAACTTTATTTATCGTTCAAACATTTTCAGATTTATTTCACTAGAAATAATTCTTTTCTTCCTCTACGTACAATGATTATCGAGATTTTTCCTAATTAAAAATTTGTTCATCTCTTTATTTATACTCATTGTCATTAATTATACATTGTCAATCGTATTCGTATTATTTATTAATAACGTCGATTATTGTAAGACGTAAAAATATAAAAAAAAAAAAAAAAAAAAAAAAAGAAAAAAGTGAAAAAAAATTATAAAAAAAAAAAAAAAACGATAGCATCAACGAATAAATAATACTGGCATACTTAAATAATACTGGCAGAATGCATCTTTCAAGACGCGTTAAGTCCCTTCGTTAATTCACTCTTTGCTTTGGAAGAAGGAAAGAAAATGGACGAGAAACGAACGAAGAACGTAGAACACCGAGATACATACGTACGTGTGTATGTATGTATGTATATATTTACGTACGTAAGTACTTCATAAAAAGAAAGAGAGAGAGAGAATGAGAAAATGAGAGAGTGAGAGAGACATATCAAGGACAAGCATATTAACCAGAGCTTCATCTTCTTCATCTTCCTCATTTTCTTTTTCTTTTTAACATACACTATTGCGTCGTCTTCTTTGTTTCATCGGTTAATACATTTTAAAAATCCGTGGAAAATCTCAACGTGCTTTCACACATTTTCCTTTTTTTTTTCTTTTCTATGTTTTATTTTATTTTATTTTTTTTTATATATAAATATATATATTTTCCTACTCTTTCCACTTTTTCGTATCTTCAAGTGATGCGGGCACGCGACCGAGGACTGTCTCGTTAATGACGCGTTTCCTTCAACGAGTCTCGTTCCTAATTCTCTACGAGATTCAAAAGATGTGAAACGACGCTATCTGTTGAAAAATTCTTATCCGAATTATAAACCACTTTTTCACGTATACACGTTGAATTATCGTTCAAATTAATCCATCATCTTTATCTATTTAATTAATTAATTAATTAATCAATCAATTTATTTATTTATTATTATTTCCATATATATCTTGTTTTTTCTAAATGATTTCGAAACCTGCAAGATGTACACAGGATTCTTTATTGCGTAGGATTAATTTTTTGGTTCTTTTTCTTTTTTTTTTTTCTTTTTTTTTTTTTTTTTTTTTTAGATAATAAAAAATTCCTAGTTTTATAATTCAAACGAATAATACAAATTGATCGTTGAAATCATTTAGGAACTTTCTATTAATTCGATCTTAGTATTGTGGGATGACAATTTTTCGATATTAAATTATATATATATATATATATATATATATATATATTTATTTATTTGATTTGATTTGATTTGATTTGAATTGATTATAATCGTGGGTAGTTAAATCTGCTGAACTTTATCTGCTGATATTTATTGGTTTGCATGAGAAATAAAAAGATTGACTATCGAAAGAGTGATAAGAGAATACCCGTTAGAAATGTCGTAGAAAACATCGTTTAACGTGTCGCTTCTAACGGCTTAACAAATAACACAAGAGCTGAAGGAACTTCTATCGCGATATATGCGACACGTTTTCCTCCTTAAACGTCGTTGTTGTTGTCGTCGTCGTCGTCGTCGTTGTCGTCGTTTTCGACGTCGTCGTCGTCGTCGTTTTCAACGTCGTTGTCCTTTAGTACTTTGGGATCGATCGACATTACGAACTCTCGATGGACCCAGGGTCTTCCTGCCTCTCTTCCTCTCTCTCTCTCTATTTCTCTCTATTTCTCTCTCCACTTGAGAACAATGAAGTAAAAAGAACAATCGTGTTGTTCGATCTTTCCTTCAACGATGTTCACTTTGAAATTCCAGAAGCGCGTGGGTTAATCGTATAAAAAAATAAATATCTTAAATATTTGTTTTCAAATATAAATACAATTTATATTGTAAAAATAAATATTGATTAATATAAATATATAAAATAATTCGAATTAAAATAAATATTTTAAAAAAGAAATATATATATATATGTGTGTGTGTGTGTGTGTGTGTGTATGTATGTACTATTATTATACGCATATACACATATGTGACGAGAATATTGAACAAAATGTGAATCGGTTTATCCTTTACATTGTAAAATCTTACCAGATACTACCCACTTCATGAAACAAGTTCCATGAGACAACATATAGAATGTTAGAACGTTAAGAACGCGTTTATGCGTGGGCGACCACTCGGTCGCGACCTCGTGCTGCGTATCTTCGTTCTATGTACATACTTACCATATTCTCTCTCTCTCTCTCTCTCTCTCTCTCTCTCATATATACGTATGTTCTTCTAAAAATATAAACTCAGCCATTCTAAGTCCTTTTTTATCATAAAGATTTATCATCTTTCTCGAGTTTTTTTTTTTTTTTTTTTTTTTCATGTAACATATTCTCTCTCTCTCTCTCTCTCTCTTTCTCTCTCTGTCTCTCTCTGTCTCTTTATCTTTATCTTTCTTCTTTCCTTTTCTTTTTTTTTTTTATTTTTATTTCCCTTTTCCCTATAAATTTTTCTTTCTCTCTTTCATTGGTCATTCCATCACGTCACGATGAACGTCGCCTGTTCGATGACGTCATTGGCGTCACACCCATCGCAAAAGAATGAGAAAGAAAGATAAAGAAAGACAAGAGAGATAGAGATTGTACGCGGAGTACACTTCGAAAGGGAGAAAGAAAGAGCGAATGTTCCTCCCGGGCACGCAGCCGATGCGTGGCCTTGAGTCGACACCTTACTGGATCGCTGCCAATCGTGATCATAGTGCGACAGATGCTGCACGCCAACGGCCCTGGGTTACTCGTGGGAGGGATCGTAATGGGATCGGTGCAACGACCAGAGATCGTAACCAAAAAGAGATACATATAAAAAGAGATACATATACCACATGGGTTGTTCTTCGGTCCATCGATCTTTCTCCGATCCTTGTGATCCTATTAAGAATACGAAGAGCGAGAAATCTGTTCTCTCAAAGAAAGAAAAAAGAAAGAGAAGAAAAGAAATAGAAGGGAAAAAAAATATATACATACATATACACGCACACACACACATGTATATATATATATATGTATGTATTTTCGTCATTCAACTCGTTATCGAAGAAAATAAACAAATAGTAGTAGCGTGAACAAACGTGACCTTGAAAAGGGGAATCTCCTATGTATCAAAGAAAAATTATATTTATTATTTACCAAATAATATCTATGGCGTATATATATAATCATCGGATGAATTACTATCATTCATTTATTTCAAGTAAAAAATTTGACTCGATCGAAGTTTATTCTATCCAATTGTCACGTAGTCGTTCTCCCGAAGTTTATCCTATCAAGAATATTATTTCGAATACGCTGAGTTGGTTGTGTTGTTGTTAATCGAGACGTCGTTCTTGCGTTTCGAACGGACATGGTTAAAAAGTTCGAGGACGTTTCTGTTAATTCCGTGGACGAATAACTAACTCGTCATACATGAAAAAGAGAGAGAGAGAGAGAGAGAGAGAGAGTGAGTGAGAAGGGGAGTCAGTCTAGTCTGTATATTTATAAGTCGTTCGCGATTTCTTCGCGCTAAAAGCTCCGTCGACACTCGCAGGACAGCGTTAATGAATTTCTTTTCTTTTTCTTTTCTCTCTCTCTCTCTCTCTCTCTTTCTTTCTGTATGTCTGTGTATGTGTGTGTGTGTATGTGTGTATGCGTGTTCTGGGTCCTCGAAAATGCAGTTTCGTGCGATCCCTCGAAGCTGACGCCATTGTGGTTCCGGCTCGGCCCCTCGTTCACCGCATTAACAGGCATGACTTGAAAAATGTGGTTCCTAACACCAGCGTCCCGTCGGTCGGTCGGTCCATCCGTTCGTTCGTTCATTCGTCGGTCGACTCTATCTATCTCTCTTTCTCTCGTTCTCTCTCTCTCTCTCTCTTTCTCTCTTTCTCTCTGGCGTGGTGGAATGACCGACGAGATCGTATTATTAATGCGTCTTCTTGCCTCGTTTCGTTGATAGTTTAGGCCCCGGGTCGAGGGCATACAGCGGATGGAGGAGGCGAATTACAAAATCAGAAATTGCCGGTGTATTAACGGCCTTGGACGTAGACACTTTCATTTGATTCTTTTTCTTTTTCTCTCTTTATTTTTTTTTTTTTTTTTTTTTTTTTTCTTTATCTTCCCTTTTCTTTTCTTTTATCTTTTCTTTTATCGTTCATTTTTTCTTTTTCTTTCTTTTTCTTTTTTTTTTTCTTTTTTAATCCCTTTCCTCTTTCTCACCTTTCTTTTTCTTTTCCTTTTTTTCTTCTTCTTCTTCTTCTTTATTTTAACCCCTTTTTTTTCATGATCCTCCTCCTGTTCCATCTCTTCATCATCATCATCATCATCATCATCATCATCATCATCATCATCATCATCATCATCATCATCGTATTTCCTCGTTCATTCATAAGAAATGGAAAGGAAACAATTCCATTCTTCTTTAGCTTCTGTCTCTCTCTCTCTCTCTCTCTCTCTCTCTCTCTCTCTCTCTCTCTCTCTCTCTCTCTCTCTCTCTCTCTCTCTCTCTCTCTGTCACTCTCTTTCTCCTCTCTCTTTATTTCTTCTTCTTTTACTTCTTCTACATTTTCTTCTTTTTCATCTTCTTCGTTTTCAGTTGGTTCGTATTCCGTCGAATCCAATGAAAAACGACTGAACGAATGGAAGAGTGGAATGGGGATAGGGTGGGGATAGGATAGGGTAGGGTAGGGTAGGGTAGGGTAGGGTAGGGTAGGGTCGGGTCGGGTCGAGTCTGGTGGGGTGGAGGGGGTAGGGGGCGGGGAAGAGTTTTAATCGAAGCAAATTAAAAGTGAAGTTACGCAAAGGAGTAATTAAGTAAGCTCGCGAGATCCCGCTTCGAGAGATTTCTCTCTCTCTCTCTCTCTCTCTCCCTCTCCCTCCCTTTTTCTCTTTTTTTCTCTTTCTTTTCTTTCTTTCTCACTCTCTCACTCATTTCATCTTTTCTTCTTCTTCTTCTTCTTCTTCTTCTTCTTCTTCATCTTCTTCTTCTTTTTTTTTCTCTCTCCTTTTCTCTTCCTATTTTTTTTCTTTTTTTTTTTCTTTCTTTTTTTCTTTTTCCACTTTTCTGCTCTTCTCTCGGCTTTTGTTTCTTCGTGGCAGACTGTAGCCATCCAGTGCCCCCGTCATTTTTCTTCTTTCGCGATTATTGAACGTCAACTTGTCGAAGCTTAACCTGTTCTATACCCCTACCCGCCCTCTTTTATTCTCTTTCTTTAAACACCTTATTTGTCCTTTTCTCTTCTCCGACCGACGAAGGCCGTCCCGATGAGTTTCTGACAAATTGCATTCTCTATCGTCTCACTATCTCCCTTCATTCTTTTTTTTTTTTTTTTTTTTTTTTTTTTACTAATAAAGAAGATTATTTACTAATAGTAATAAATTTTTTTTCTTTTTTTTTTTTTTTTTTTTTTTTTAAGATAACGATGGACAAGTATGTGGTGCGCTTGTGTACGCACGCGCGCGCGCGAATGATATATATTGATGAGATTTCTTCGAATTTATACCTCTTATCTTTTCTTTTCATTTTTGTTTTCTTTTTATTTTTTATTCTTTTTTTTTTTTTTTTTTTTTTTTTCTTTTTCTTTTTCTCGTTTCCTTCAAAATAAAAACATACGTCGTATATTTAGAGAAAATCAAACAAAAAATGTAAATATTTTCTTTCGCATTTCAATATTAACGTTAAAGGAGATAGTGTCGTAGAATAAGAAAGATCCTGTGCATTCGAAGATATATAATGTACGATAAGTCTCTTAAATAATCCGATAGATTGTGAGAGACGGATAGAGAGAAATAGAAACTATCATACGGGTACAATAATTTAAAGATTAAACTCAATTATATATATATATATATATATATGTACGTAAAAGTCGTTCGTCATTGGTTAGCACCGTTAACCCTGCTTTTCCAGCGACCCTCATTGAGGTAGTCTCAGTCACCGTCACATTTTCAAGAGGTATTGTCTCCTGACCTGCCCTTGCCCTCGAGCCGAGCAGAGTATAGCTTATATGCCTCGTGAATTTCTTATTGCGCCCATTGTCCGCTTAAGAGAAAGAAAGAAAGAAAGAGAGAAAGAGAAAGAGAAACAGACAGAGAGAGAGAGAGAGAGAGAGAGAGAGAGAGAGAGAGAGAGAGAAGTGGGAGTAGAGACGAACGACACACGAAGAAAGATTTCTGTGGACGATTTCGAGCCATGATATGACTCTACTACTACTATTACTACTACTACTACTTGGTTTTGAGCAATTTTGCACGTAAAGGAAAAGAAAAGGTCATGCGAGGGGTTGAACAAGAAGAAGAAGAAGAAGTAAGATGGGAAAGGCTGGAGAAGAAAAGAGAAAGAAAGAAAAAAAGTAAAGAAGAAATCACATTTTACATTTATAATGAATCGTAGGCTTTTAAAGGAGAAGTAGTAGTAGACGACGACGTAGAAGAAGAAGAAGAAGGAGAGATGAATGAAAAAAAGTAGAGATTCGCGTTCTTCTCGTCCTTTTCGTCTTCGTCTTCTTTCTCCTTGAATTTTTCTCGACGACGTTTTATCCTCAATCTCGAGAGTGAGAATTTTCGTTCGATCGGGTCTAAGAGTGTGTAAGGTGTTTGGCAGGATTTGATTCACAGGGTAAGAGAAGTTCACATGGTAGAAAGAAGACCGATGGAGAAGAGGAAGAAGAAGAAGAAGAAGAAGAAGAAAGTAGACCGGGAGAGGAGGGAAGGAGAGTAGTGGAAAAGTTTGAATAAAATATTTCTGATCGAACGGGGCACTTGCATTGTCTTTTTCCGCGTTGCTGAAAGTTTAAGTCCTTTTATCATCATCCCATAGCGTCGACCTTGCCGTTTAGGATCGTTTATACGTAATGCATAGAATAAAAAGAAAAGAAAAGAAATAGAAAGAGAGAAAGAGAGGAAGAGAGAGAGAGAGAGAGAGAGAGAGAGGGAGGGAGAAGATATAAGTACTTTACGTACGTATGTATGTGTAGTATATGTGTGTATCGCGTAAAATCAATGGTTGGATCGGTTCCCTTTTTCTTAAAGTAACTGCTTTAAAATCTCTTCGTTCTTTCGAATAGTGATTTCAAAAGTATTATCGAAGGTCGTCCAAAGAAGAAGAAGAAAAAAAAAGAAAAAGGAAGAAAGAGAAATAAATGAATAAATAAATAAATTTAAAAAAGGAATAACACAATGTTTCGCTTTATTATAAAATAGAAACAAAAAAAAAGAAAAAAAAAAAAAAAAAAAAAAAAAAAAAAAAAAAAAAGTAGCTGCGTTAATTATTCGCTATTCCTCTGGAGAACTAATTGTTCACGGTGAAGCAAATAAATGAAAATAAATAAACAAAGAAAGAAGTAATAATGAAATATTTCGCTTTATTATATATATATATATATATATATATATATATATATATATATATATATATATATATAAAGAAAAGAAGAAAAAGAAATTGCGTTAATTATTCGTCATTCCACTGGAAAGTTAATTGTTCACGTTGAAGCAAATAAATGAATAAATGAATGAATAAAATAAATAAAAAAGTAAATATGTTCACACATTGTTGAAGAGTTTAAATAGATTTAAAATGAAATAACGTTGAAAACTTTATCCCATTTAGAGAGAGGGAGAGAGAGAGAGTGAGAGAGAGAAAGAAAGAGAGAACCCATTGGGAAAAATGATTGAGGAGCTTCGAAGAAGAAGTCGAGGATGTTTCATTAAGGCCCTTCGATTCTACCTGCTCTTTCCTTTTCATCGAAGAAATCCAAGGCGATAAAAATGATCCACAGTGGTAGGTTCGTGATTGATCGTGAGCGGTGGATTAGATTGAAGGGAAGAGAAAAAGAGAGAGAGAGAGAGAGAGAGAGAGAAAGAAAGAAAAAGACAGAGGAATAGTTCGAAGGTGGGAGAAAGAGAGAAGGTAGAACGAGACGATGAACCCTTCGAAGGTATACGGGATAGCTAACTTTCTGTACGCGCGCGTGTGTGTGTATATATGTATATGTATGTTGTATACGATGTGTGTACTCTTAGCTCTCTAGGTATTGTAGTTCTGGTGCGTGCGACACATCGTCGATGCACCGCATAATCCAGAGTGGGTCATTAATGTTACATCGAGCAAGCGAAGGGACAAGCCAAGCAGTCAGGCAGTCAGGCAGTCAGGCAGGCAGGCAGGCAGGCAGGAAGGCGTCCCTTAAGAATTACGAGCGGATTTTATCCACGAATTATCTCGTGGTTAGATTCATCTTCGTCGCGCGTATACAACGGCAAAGATTAAAAAACAAAAAAAGAAAAGACAAAAGGAAAAGAAATAAACTGAATCTTACGAGACCTTCTTGCGTGAAATCTCGTAGAAAAAGAAAAAGAAGAAGAAGAAGAAGAAGAAGAAAAAAAAAAGAAAAGAAAAGAAAAAGATAGAACGAGAAGAAAGAAAAATATTTTTTCATTCTCCAATTATTTTTCATTTATTATGCGTGTTCGCTACAATTTCCATACAAATTTTCATAAATACATATATGTATATACATGTATATGCATTTACGAAATCCAAATGCTCCCGGTACATTTTTAAAACGAGATAATCATCAATGAGATTTAACGAGCTCAACGAAGAAATGAAAAAAAGTTTCGATTCTTTAAGATAGATAAAGGAAATATTAGATAATGAAATACAATTTTTTTTTTTTTTTTTTTTTTTTTTTTTTTTTATCGTAAAAATAATACATATTAAATTGACCTCGTTGTAACGTATACATTATTATTAGTTAAGTTCGTTGATAAGTAATTTTTATAATACTGAGAATTGTTTAAATTGTTCATTGTTAAAAGTATTCGCGATCAAAAGTAAGAGATAGATTGATTGATATTAAATAGATAGAAGATGAATAGAGATGGTTAAATGGATAAAGACCGAGACAGAGAAAGAAAAATCTTTGTGTTTTCTGTTTCTGTTTATCGGAGGAGATAACAATGCGCAATTAGTCGGAAAGGAAACGTAGGTATATATATTAAACGGGTACACGTCTCGTTAGATAGAAGCGGCCTGTCGAAGTCAGTCAGGCAAACGCGTCCATACGAGAGGGAGAGTGAAAGATATATATATATATATATATATATATATATATATATATATATATATATATATATAAGCTCGTGCTGTAAATCGAGATACGCACGAATTACCTTCGCTCATACTACCCGAATGCTGTTTATATTCATTAGTAAGTGCGCAGCGCGCGTAGGTGGTAGGCTTACGATGTTAATCGTAACCTTACACGGCTACGCTTTTCTCGGTAATTAAATCGTCGCTTGTAAGAGCCACCCTCGAGAATGACGTCGATGGTAGGAGGTAGGTAGGTAGATAGGTAGATAGGTAGGTAGGTAGGTAGGTAGGTAGGTGTCAGTGGGTGCTGATGGTTTCACGATTCTACAATACTACGCTTCTGCCGTTAATTGTATTCAAGAACGAAAATTAAATTCTTATTATTATAATCTGGAATATCTTTAGTCGTGATTCTCGACGACTAACGAGAATTATTAACTATGACGAAAGATTATTAATTGTGCATACGTCCATAAACATATATATTAACAGTGCCGTACAGTAAACATATGTTAAGTTTATATGTATCTCTGATATATGTCTGTATTAATGCGGATTGGTGATAGATAACAGAATTCTCACTTTAATAATGCTAATTCCCTATTTGTCGAATTTTTATTTCTTTTTTTTTCCAATGATTTAATATTAAACTGAACTATTTATACGGATGATGATGCATGAAGATAAATATGTCGCATCTATTTGGAAAAGTATGAGTTACCTCTTTAAGAGAATATGTTTTTAAACGATATGATATTAAAAAGAAACAAAACCAATTTAATATATATATAAGAAGATAAACTAAAAGAGATCTCCAATTTTAACTTAATATATGAGAGAAAAGTGATTTATCTCGATTTACCTGACTTCCAACTTTAACTTGAAGAGAAAGAGATTAAAACGAAAAATTTATTCAGTAAAGGTTCGTAAGATTAATAGAGCTACCTCCTGCATTATATGTATGTATGTATGTATGTATGTATGTACATATGTATATACAGGAATAAAATTGCTTGTATATCTTTACTAGTGACTATCGTTTCGTAAAAAAAAAAGAAAAAAAAAAGAAAAAAAAAGAAAAAAAAAAAAAAAGAAAAAAAAAAGTAGAAAAAGAAAAAAAATTATCTCTTGTGTATCTCTCTGGTATAACAAATTATAATCATTTTTTTTCTCTCTCTCTCTCTCTCTCTCTCTCTCTCTCTCTCTTTCTTTTCAATTCAGGAATCGAGCGTTTTAACCAGGCACGTTTTCTTCCTCGCTATTAAGTCGTAACCGGATGCGTGAAGAAGATTAAGATCGACAATATTTCTCGTTCGTTAGGTAAGATACTCACTATACAGTGGACAGGTGAAAGACGTCGATCGGTAAGACTAAGACTACTACAACGACAAGAACGACAACGATGACGACGACGACGACTCCACTCAACGTGGATTCTTAATAATTTCCCTTCTAACTATCGATGAGACGAGACGAGACGAGACGAGACGAGACGACGCAGGTGGGTAGTTTCAGACGGCGCTAGAAGACATCTAATGTTCCGTCTTCGACGGAAATTATGCATAGAATTATGCAAGGGACATTTCATCTTTCCCTCTTTTCCGCTTTCCATCCTTCCTTCTTATTTTTTTTTTTTTTACTCTTTTTTTTTTTTCTTTTTCTTTTTCTTTTTCTTCTCTATGACACCCTCTCGATGGAAAACTAGAGATAGACACGCGTATGTGTGTGTAAGTGTGTATGCATATATATATATAAAGAGAGACAGAGAGAAAGAGGGAGGGAGAGAGAGAGAGAGAGAGAGAGAGAGAGAGAGAGAGAGACAGGATACATGGTCAAGGGCGAGTAATTTATAATTTGCGCTAGAGGCGGTGAAATAGAACACAGGACAGTTTTACAAGTGAACGTCAAGGTGAAAGAGAGAGAGAGAGAGAGAGAGAGAGAGAGAGAGAGAGAGAGAGAGAGAGAGAGAATGAGAATGAAAATCGTGTAGGATAGAAAATTACATATCGGCTTGCGGATGCACGCGCGGGGCTTTTGCGATCGTCGTGTCCTATCCTGTCTTCTCTCTCTCTCTCTCTCTCTCTCTCTCTCTCTTTCCTTCTCTTTTGCACCCTTTCCAGGCAACGCGAAGGGCCCTCTCGTACCCTCCAAACGGAATACTCGATCGCGATTAAACATACATAGGCACACCTCCGTCGTTCACCTTTAATTCTGCTCTCTGCCTTTTGCAACCCCCTCAACGTCGGCACACCACCCTCCCCCTCCCCCTTCCCTGCTTCTCCCGGTCTTCTCTATATCCCGTCTCTCTTTCCCTTAGCAATCGTCGTCGAAGTCGTCGTCGTCGTCCTCGTCGTCGTCGTCGTCGTTGTCGTCGTCGTCGAATGACTCTTCCATGCGTTTCTTCCTTTTCACCGCTTTTTCTTCCCCCATAGGTACATTTCTTCCTTTCCTTTTTTTTTTTCCTTTTTCTTTTTCTTTTTTTTCTTTTTTGTCTCTTCTAGTCCCTTCTATCAATCGACACGTTGTTATTATGCCTCACATCCTGTCTCACGTGATTTTTATTTCTTTCTCTCTCTCTCTCTCTCTCTTTCTCTCTTTCTCTTTCTATGGTTTTATCTTTTTTCACGTAGATATAGATTTCTTTTTCTTTTTTTCTCTTCTCTCTCTCTTTTTTTTTTTCTCTCTCTCTCTCTCTCTGTTTTTTTCTTTTTTCAGTATAAGAAATCAGGAGTTTTTTGTGCAAAAGGGGAAGGATTGAAAGTCCTTTTTTCTCTTAATTTACGATCTTACGATTACGTAATCTACGATGTTTTGATTTAATTACTACGAATAGAAAGTGAGAGAAAGAGAGAGAGGGAGAGAGAGAGAGACTCTCTTAAATCAGATTACACGTTTCGTGTCCTTATAAAGAGGGGTGGGTCTTGTAATTTCGGTGATTTAAACTGCTAAGGTGAGAATGTGCGTGACGATGTAAAGTGAGTAAGAGAGAGTGAGAGAAAGAGAAAGAGAGAGAGAGAGAGAGAGAGAGTGAGAGTGAGAGGGAGAGGGTGGAATTTTACGAGGGTTGAAAACAGGATAAATATGAAGAGTCGTCATGGGATATGAAAAGGTGGAAAAGAGATCGAGATAGATGGATAGAGAGAACGAAAAGGTGGGAGGGGAAAGAGATACAGAGAGAGAAAGAGAGAAAGAGAGAGAGAGAGAGATAAAGAGAAAGATTGAGCTGTAACACGCGGGATAGAGGACAAACGGAATTTTTGATGAAGAGATCCGTTATTCACGGGTATACCAAGCCTATTGTACGCGTGCTAGTACTAGTCAGACCTCGGTCGTCGTACAAATCGTCCTTTGGGGCTGATCGATGTTGCTCCTGTGTGTTGTCCGTTGGGTGTTAAGCTGAGGGAAAAAAGAAAAAAAGAAAAAAAAAGGAGAAAAAGAAGAAGAAGAAGAAGAAAAAAAAAAGAAAAAGAGAGAAAAAGAAAAGAGGAGAAAAAGGAAAGAATTCAGCATTGATCAGAAAAGTTTCATGAACTTTTGATTTCTATTAGCTATTACGTATTTACCTATTCAGTTCTTCCCTGCTTTATATATATACGCGTGCATATGATTTCTTGCTAATTTTTTAATAAGGCCAGGAGATGACAAAGGGAGGGATATTTTCGATTTCGACTTTGTACTGATTGTTTTTTTTTTTTTTTTTTTTTTTTTTTTTTTTTTTTTTTTTTTTTTTTTAATAAATAAACAAGTTAATATCTGATAAGTTCAGATGAGAGGAATCAAAATGTGTGGGTTATTAAATGTCTGCTGAAAAAAATGAAAAAAAAAAAAAAGAAAAAAAAAAAAAAAAGAAAAAAAAAACAAAGAAAAAATATTCGGTTCCTATATAAAAAACGAAGAAGAAAAAAAGAAGGGGATAGGTAGGTACAGATAACGTTTTGGGTATGATCGTCAAAGAAAATTTATTTATTGAAAATTAAATGTAAAATTAATTGATAATTATTCGAGAAATATATGTGTATGTAATATAACAATTTAAACAGATGGATATATAAATTATATATTATCATACATATATTTTATATATATAAACATACATATTATAATTATATATTAACAATAATAACAAATAATAATTATTATTATTATGTATGTGTGTGTATGTGTACGGTGTATATATATATATATATATATATATATATATATATATATTAGAATGTTTTGTACATAATCGTTTAATAAATAGATAATCTTTATGTCCTTTATTCACGATTGAAAAATCTAATCGCAAAAGCAGAAGTAAAGAAGATTCTCACGTTAGACGAAGTTCGAATTCCGCGAAGGCAAGAAGTCACAGGAGAACGTGTGGCTTCTCGAGAAGATTCCAAAGGAGGTGGAATTCGTAAGGTCGTAAGAGAAGAAAGAGAAAGAAAGAGAAACAAAGAGAAACAAAGAGAGAGTGTATGTTTGTATGTTGGTGTGTATATATATATATATATATGAGAGAGAGTGAGAGAGAGAGAGAGAGAGAGAGAGAGAGCAACGAGCCTTGTATAGTCTTCGGACGCAAAGGAATGGCAGGGAGTGAGCCGTTCGTAGAATATTAATAACGATCAAGCGCGGTCGACGGTATATACGCGGGGACGACACATACGCGAGCGGAGGCTAATCGTTCTCCATCCGGGTACGGGGAACGTAATCATGGCGCATAATTATTTCAGTACACGCGCTATTTTTATCCTTAACCCCCGTGAGCCTCGCGCCACGCCAACCAGAAACGAGCCGCACACGCCTTGTAAAAAGAAAGGAAAAAGAAGAAAGAAAGAAAGATAGACAGAGAGAGAGAGAGTGAGAGAGTGAGAGAGAGAGAGAGAGAGAACGAGCTCTTTTCTTGGTATGTACTATACGAAGGGGTATGTGTGTACTTATCGAAAGGGTCGTTCTTTCTCTGTTTCTATCTCTCTCTTTCTATCTTTTACTCACTCACTCTTTTTTCTCTCTTTCTTTAGATTGGCTTTTTACCCCACGGCTATGGTTCGAACGATACAAACGAACTCGGATATATACGAACGTTCCTGCATTTTTACCTTTTGAAATTAATTAGCTATTAACGTTTTTGTCTTCTATCTGAATAGTTGTTTTTGGCATACGGGAAAATTCTCCTGTGTAATAATTATCATGGATCATTGCTCTTGATATAACGTCGGTAATATTAATGGATCGATAATATCGCTGATATATATTCCGTGTATATGTATGGTATATATGTTTATGTATGTGTTTGTAGAACCAAGAGAAAGAGAGAGAGAGAGAGAGAGAGGGAAAGAGAGAGAATTCTCCTATTCATAAAGTAAATACTAAATATTCCTAGGAAGATTTGACTGAATCAGGGCAATTTTGAATAGATATATTTTCTAAAAGTAGCAGTAAAGCTGATTTCTCTCTATTGATGTCTCTATATAATATTAATATTGAATATATTAATAGATTGTTCTATTAAATATAATAAGTATAGAAATACTTTCTAATCCAAGGATAAGAAATTCATATTATATATTATATAAATTTATATTATATATATATATATATATATATATATTATAATATATTATTGCAATATCTATAATATATCGTTCACATTAAATATATTTTTTTGGTATATGCAACAATTATTTTTATTTTTTATTTCTTTTTTTACTTTTTTTTTTTCTCTTCTACTCTATCGTTCAATGTAGCATCGATAGCGTATGTGCAGTTATTATATCAATGACATTAATAGATATTATTATTGTATTTGTAATATGAATGTATTACGATTAGAATCGTAAAATACACTTCTTCTTCTTCTTCTTCTACTTTTTTTTTTTTTCTTTTTTTTCTTTTTCGTTTTCATATTTTTGTTTTACTCTTTTTGCCAAAGTGGAAGAAGAGCGAGTTTATATATATATATACGTACACACGTACATACATATGTATTTCGAAGATCGAAAAAAGAAAAGCCGACGACGAATCGAAAGAAAACTGGCGGTGGTTGTAGTAGTTGTGCTGTCGTCGTCGTCGTCATCGTCGTCGTTGTCGTCGTTGTCGTCGTCGTCGTCGTCATCGTCGTCGTTGTTGTTTCTAACGGGGAACGCGATTTTGTAGCTTTGATCCCTTGCAAAGCGACATGAATTTTCACAAAGGAAAATTCTTCTAGTTTCCTACTACGATATATACTTCGTGTAAGCGCGTTGTACGGGGTTTTCGGTCAAAGTATATACTTACATACAATGCGATACAAATATTTACTTTCTGAAATATCGGTCCGCAAGAAGATGACGACGACGACGACGACGACGACAACGATGAAAAGAAAAATCTCGTATAGGTAAAAGAAGATATATATATATATATATATATATATATATATATTTAAAAGAAAAAAAAAAATAGAAAGAAAGAATTTCCATTCATGGGGAGTATCAGAGTGGGTAGAGCGATACTGATTAATAATAATCTCGAATAATAATCGAACGCCTATTTAAATGTTCGCGTTCAATAATTCAATTTTTTTTTTAATGGACGATTATCGATAATATTAAAAAAAAAATATATATATATATATATATATATATATATATATAATTCAGACGATACAACACCGTTTTAATTATCTCAAATTGCCGAAGCTCTTCGTATAATCAATTCTGAAGAGTAGTAATTTAACTTATATATGTATTAATGTATATATGTATGTATACGCGAGTAAACGAGAAGAATGAAGAAAAAGAAAAATGTCATTCTGACGCACACACACACACACACACACGCGCACACACACATACACATATATATTTATATATTGCCATATTGACGAGCACGAAAGAGATACGATCGTCGTTTTATAGAATATAGAACCTATCAGAATGTAACCCGGCCAAGATCAAACGTGCGTTAGACGCCGCCTCGCAACGGAGAAAATCTTTTCTTCGTTGGAAAAAGTCGAACGACGACTGACGAAGGAAAAGAGAAAGACAGAGCGAGAGAGAGGTTGGGGGAGGGAGGGAGAGATAAAGAGAAAGAGAGTACGTCGTACGCGTGTCTCTTTTTAAATTCTTACGACGATCGAAGACGAGTCGATAAAACCAAGCGAATCGAGAAACGGCGGAAGTATTCGTAATCGACGTCTCTCGACGTCGAAGTCGATCTTAAAGAGGAGAATAAAAAGAAAAAGAGAAAATAATGATGATAATAATAATAATTATTATTATTACTTTTATTATCATTATTATTATTATTTTTAAAATATCTAAAATAATTATGACATTTTTTTTATTATATATATATATATATATATATATATATATATATATATATTTTATGGTATATTATATTATATTATATATTGATAAAAAACGTACATATTTTCTGAAAATCATTTTTGAGAAAAATATATATTACAATTTTTTTTTTGCTTTCTTTCATTTTTTTTCTATTACTATTATTATTATTATTATTATTATTATTATTATTATTATTATTATTATTATTATTATTATTATTATTATTATTATTATTATTATCATGTCAAAAGTTTGATATTTGCGTTAAAATACTGATAGTGAACAATACGCAAATGATCGTCGTTTTCGTGTATCGTTCTTAAAAAAAAAATAGTTTGATCACCCATTTATTCCTGCTGAGAGAAAAAAAAGAGAGAAAGAGAAAGAGAAAGAAAGAGAGAGGGAGAGAGAGAGAGAGAGAGAGAGAGAGAGAGAGAGAGAGAGAGAGAGAAGGAATCGAATTATACGGTCTACCCAGCCGCAGGGAATATCTCGCAATTAGACAAGCCACCAGTAACCAACCAACCACTCGCGTTCAGTAACCAGCACAGCAGGTATACATATCTTGCGTGGCTGTTAACCAGCCGTTTTGAAACGTCAAAAAACGTGCGAGAACACTTCTCCACACTCTTTAGGGGGTGAGAGAGAGAGAGAGAGAGAAAAAAATGAGAAGAAGGAGAAAGAAGAGGGAGGAAAAAGGAGGCGCGGAGCGAAGGGAAAGAAAGAGAGAGAAAGAGAGAGAGAGAGAAATATATATATTGAGAAGAAAATAAAGAACAAACCTTTTCACGTTATTTCTCTAAGCAAAGTTAACAATTTCGTTGTCCTGCGAAATTATTGAAGAGAATGACATGGGATTGAATGGAGTGGGGATGAAAATGGGTAAAGTTGAAAGAAACGTTTCATTGATACTGATAGTTATTTCGAATTTTTCTCGTAGATTGAGATGGAGGGAGGGACGGGAAAATTGGACAAGAAAGGGTATGAGAAATTATACGATTAGAAATGCTACGAATTTCCGTCAGAATATAACGAAAGAATTGTCCTGATATTTTAAAAATTTCTCGTCAGTAATCCCCCCCCCCTCTACCTTCATCTCCTTCTTCCTATTTCCCCGTCGCCCTCCCCCTCTACCTCTCTACCCCCCCTTCCTACTCACAGAATAATTTCTAGTACAATAATTATATAATCTTTCAATGCCCGCCGGTCAACTTTCACGACTTTACGAATAGGATATCTTGAGATTGATTTAATTAGTTGTCTATCATATCACGATACTTATATAAAATGGATCTTTCTATTTCGCTTATGCTTTAATTGGTTCGAACTGAGAGACGATTATTTAGTTTTTTTTTTTTATCGTTTAGAAAAAGAAAAAAAAAAGTAAGTAAATAAATAAGTAAATAAAGAAAGAAAGAAAGAAAGAAAGAGAAGAAATGGAAAGGAAACTAATTTGTATTTCTTTTTCTTTCTGGGGTTTTTTTTTTTTTTCATTGTGCGCCTCTATAAAAAAGTTTTTTTTTTTTTTTTCTTCTTCTTTCATCGAAGAGATCTTGATAGATTACTGAAATGTCAGGTCAAACACTTTTGACATATACACACCCTATATGAAAACAAAGGTTTGAGTCTGAGTAATTTTATTAATGCATTAATAATATGAATGATCAAAGAGAAATATAGAAAAGAAAATTTTCTTTTTGTTTGACTTCTTTCCTTTTTGATTTTCTTTCTTTTTTTTTTTTTTCTTTTTTTTTTTTTTTTACCCTCCCGTATCTCCCTCGATCTCTCTTAATCCGCTTATCAAAGCTCGTTCGTCTTTATAGCGCATTAATTTTTGTAAAAAAAAAAAAAAAAAAAAAAGAAAAATATATATTAATGGAAAAAGAAAATACGAATATAGAATAAAAAATGTAAGGGAGTGAAAGAGAGGAGGGGGAGGAGAAAATAAACATAAAAAATCTTTACTGACACGAGAGAAGAAGAAAATAAATAATAATAATAATAATAATAATAATAATAATAATAATAAATAAATAAATAAATAAAAAGAGCCAATGGGGAAAAAAAATCCCTATTAGAGAAGCAGCATTATTCGTAGGATAAAGAAAAAAAAAAAAAAAAAGCAGCTTTCAAATTCGTGGAAGTCAAGCGTAAATAGTGGAGCTGATTTTTCTCGTCTGTTTTCTCTTCGTTTTTGCGTCCGAATATAGCCCACGTTTTACCAAGGAGAGGAGGTATTCGAGTGCGGTTTAACGTAAGGAAAAGGATCGTCAGAGATTTAGAAGTTGGAGCGAGAGCGGATAAGTAAGATATAGAGAGATAGAGAGATAAAGATAGAGATAGATATATAGAGATAGATAGATAGATAGAGAGTGAGAGAGAGAGAGAGAGAGACAGAGAGAGAGAATAAGAGAAAGAGAAATAGAAAGCATGGAAAGCCCTCATTATTTTCTAATGCACTTGTTAATCGACGACCGTTCCCGAGAAGTACGTAGATATCCCACGGTCCCATATTATCCGTCGACTCTTCCTAGTGTTAACCAAGGCCGGAACAATTTAATGATCGCGTATGCCTCTCTCTCTCTCTCTCTCTTTACTTCCACCTACGCGAATATTATCCATCCTTTTTCAACGGCGGTGATTATTATGCCGGGCGCACTTCAAAGTTTTTCCCGTAAACCTTCCATCTCCTCATAGGTGGTACTACCGCTATATATTTACATACATACATGCATTCATACATACATACATACATACATACACACACACACACACATACATAGACACATATATATATATATATATATAGTACTTATTTACCTAGGTATTACCTATATGTATGTATCGAATAGGTGATATGTACTTACGTACCTAGGTAGATAGGTACTAACGAAAAAAAGAAGATGTAGATTTTGATCCGAACGATCGAACCTATGTCCTTTTCTCTCCCCTTTTTCACTTGCCCTCTATTTTCCTCTCTCTTTCTTCCCTCCCCGCTCCCCCCTCCCCCCTCTCTCTTGCATAAAAAATCTCTCGTACATCGAACACGAAAGGACTGATATAAGGACGATTAAATCGGGATATCTCGTTTTGTCAATCCATCCCTCTTTTTCTCTCTCTCGCTCTCTCTCTCTCTCTCTCTTCTTTCTCTTTCTCTCTTTCTCTCACTGTTGTAAAGGGTAGGAAAAAGTAGAAGGAAAATAAAAAAAAAAGAAAAAATCAAGTTGTTGGTAGCATTACTATCATCCACCATCTATTACCACTACCACCACTACTACTACCACTACTACTACTACTACTACTACTACTACTACTACTACTACTACTATTACTACCACTACCACCATCATCATCTATCGTACCCTTATCGTTAAGCGTCGTCGCATCATTTCATTTCAATGCGAATGCGAGTTAATCGGTATCAAAGATTCTTCTTCTTCTTCTTCTTCTTCTTCATCTTTTTTTTTCCTTCCTTTCTTTCCATCCATTCATCCATCCATCCATCCATCCATCCATCCAACCATCCATCTCCTCCCACCTCGTATTCATTAACGTTGAGAAATCATCGCGATTCGAACGAAGTCTCGACGAAGTCCTTCCTACAACGTTTGAGGAGCTTTTCCAAGTCCCTGTCTCTTTTTTTCTTCCTTTTTCTTTCTCTCTCTCTCTCTCTCTTTCCCTCACTCTCTCTCTCTCTCTCTCTCTCTCTCTCTCTCTGTCTGTCTGTCTGTCTGTGTGCATATTTTTCGTTTTTTCTTCTCTTAAGTTGGAAATAGGTAAGGGGGGAAAGAGTAACGGAAGGTTAAAGGTATGGGGTTAGGTAAAGGTAGAGTTATATATAGTAGTGAGGAGTGGGCGGGGGGGGAGCGGTAAACAGGTGTAGTGGGAAAAAAGGGGTACGCTCTTCTTTCATCGAATAGTTTCGAGTAGCTTCTCTGGTTCCTACCATTGCCATCCCCCTTCTCTTTACCTCCTAATTCTCCTCTTGTCCTCTCTCTCTCTCCCTCCCTTTCTTTCTTTCTTTCTCTCTTTCTCTCTCTCGCTCTCTCTCGCTCTCTCTCTTATGTCCTACGGAGCGAAGATTTCTCTCCGTAAATTTTAAATTCTACCAATGAAAGAAGTTTTGTCGAATAATCGTGACCGGATGCACCTTCGTGTTGTTTATGCGCCGATGCATGATTTCTCTTGGAGTTTGAGCTTAAAAGAGAGATAGAGAAAAAGAGATAGATAGATTAAGAGAGAGAGAGAGAGAGAGAGAGAGAGAGAGATGGGTAAATAGATATATAGATAGATAGATAGATAGATAGATAAAGAGAGTAAAAAAAGGAAATGGAAGAAGAAGAAGAAGAAGAAGAAGAAGACCTAGCGTCTCTCGCGTGTTTTAGATCGACGATAATTATTACGTGAAAATGTAGTTGGAATTTTAACGATGTCGAAGAGAAGTGTGGTCACTCGTCGACTCGAAAACTGTTAGATGATTCTAATTATATTCTTTTTCTAATTGAAATATGTAATTATGTTAAAATAAAAGAAAAAAAAATTGAAAAGAAAGAAAAGTTAAATGCCTTTCCTCGTTAACGATTAATAATAATTCTCATGTCGAATTCTTTTCTTCTTTTTTTTCTTTTTTCCATTTTCTTTCTCTTTCTCTTTCTTTTCTTTCTTTTTTTTTTTTTTTTTTTTTTTTTTTCTTTGTTTTTCGTTTTAAATCATCAGCGCAAAAGAAAAGTTCTCACGAAGATCTTTCGTCCCTTTCTTACTACGAGAGTTTCTTCGCGGAAAAGGACGTCGTTCGATCGAGCCTCGTGGATGGACTTAAGTCACAGTACGACGATGGTAGACAGCGGATGGAATAATGACCCGCGTCCCCTAAATGACGCGAGGTGCATATTTAATGTTCACCTACCGCCGTAGTAGTATTATCCCTATTTGTGCCTGGTATATACGTCGTCAACGTGCGTAACGTGTTCCGATCGTTTGCACTTTTCCACGTCGTGATGGAAAAGTGAGAAATTTCTTATCGAATTTATCGAAAGTTCACATCGACGTTTCAATCTGAGATTTGATGGTAAATGGTGTTTTTCTTTTTCTTTTTTCTTTTTTATTTTTTTTTTTCCTTTTTTTTTTTACGTACGAGGTATTTTTATTTATTCATATTTTCTTTTTTTTTTTTTTTTTTTTTTTTTTTTTTTTTTTTTTCTCTCCATAAATATATGGAATCGAACACTTTTACGATCACTTCATTACTTTCAAATCAGTACAGAAATCGAACTTCAAATTGAAGTATCAATACATATAAAAATCTTATTATCTATGTATTTGTGATGAAAACTCTTAGTTTTCCTATTACAGAAAGATCGTACGAGTTAAAAATATTTTTACTTCGAAATATAAATTCGATATTAAAGTATGGTTCTACAATAAAAAAAAATTAATAGAGAGAGAGAGAGAGAGAGAGAGAGAGAGGTTATAGCATGTAAGATCAACTCTCGCGATATTTTCTATAAAATTATACAAGATGAAGAAAAATGTGATTGCAAAATTAATGAATAATTAATAACAATCCAATCGATCAACTTTACGTGGATTCGTTTTTTAAGACGTATAAAAAAAAAAATAACAAAAAAGAAAAAACAAGTAGAAACATAGAAATAAATACGATAAATTGTAAAAAAAATGTAATTTAAAATGTGCCAACGAATGAAAATATGTGTGAGAGAGAGAGAGAGAGAGAGAGAGAGAGAGAGAGACAAAGAGAGAGAAAGAAAGAGAGAGAGAGAGAGAGAGAGAGAATAATAAAAGGAGATTGTAAACGAAATAATTCAATTAATTGACGTGATTCATTCTGTATAGTACACAGTATAAAAAAAAAAAAAAAAAAAAAAAAAGAAAAAGAAAACAAAACAAAACAAAAATACAAAGAAAGAAATATCATAAATTGTACAAATATTATTTACTAAGGCAAAGATGATAAGAAAAAAAAAAAAAAAAAAGAAAGAGAGAGAAAGAGAGAGAGAGAGAGAGAGATAGGGATAGATAGAAGATAACGGAATGACTGTAAACAATGAAATGATCTAACCTCGTGTTATCTCAGAAGAAAAACTTGGACACACTCGAATCTGAGAAGGTTGATGAACGTTGATGAGGCTCAACGTAGAAAAGTAAAACGTGGTGGTGAACGGCCGCGCAGTGAATGCCGCACTCTTCTCTTGCTCTTTCTATCTCTCTTTTTCCTTTTCGACCGCTGAAAAACGGTCAGTTAATACTCCACGCGTTGCTCCATGCGAACTCTTCCAGCTTTCATTTTTTTTTCTTCTTTCTCTCTCTTTCTCTCTCTCTCTCTCTCTCTCTCTCTCTCTCTCTCTCTCTCTCTTTTTTCTGGGGGCTAGCGTGTACGATAGACGGCTTTTCTTGGATAAACCAGGCGCGGATTATCACTGCGGCGTGTGCACTGTACACGCCGATCGATTGGACTCCCTCTTCTTTTTTTTTTTTTTTTTTTTTTTTTTTTTTTTTTTTTTTTTTGAAACGAGCTTTCGCGACGAAACGGATACAAGTTTTCAAATGTATACAGAAGTAAAGTATTTTTTTTTTTTTTTTTTTGTTTATATTTATATATACATATTATAATAATAATAATAATAATAATAATAATAATAATAATAATAATATTTAATATTGTTATCGATAAAGTTATAACTCTTGGTTAAAGTTAAGTAAATGTAGAGAGAGAGAGAGAGAGAGAGAGAGAGAGAGAGAGAGAGAGAGAGAGAGAGATTGATACGTAAGAAACGTAGGAATAAATTATTTATAGTATGCGGAAAATGAATTATTTATGTGGAGTTCTGTCTAATAGAATTTTCGCTCGTACGTATGATTGGACGAATAGAAATGAATTCTTTTAGTTTTCTTTTGTTTTTTGTTTTTATTATTTTTTTTTACTCCATTCTTTAGAAAGAACGTTTTCGATAGATCGAAAGGAAAATTTAAAGAAAATTTTTCCGTCATTCATACATTATCGTATATATTTATTTTTCTTCTTTATCTCCAAAAAAAATCACAAATTGATTCGACCTTTCGAAGTTCGTATTATTTTATGATAAAAAAAAAAAAAAAACAAAAAAAAAACAAAAGAAATAATAATAAACAAATAAAAGTGAAAGGAAAAGAAAGAAGAGAACAAAAAAAAATGAAATAAAATGTATATCCAATTACAGAAATTATTATAATTCATTCAACCTGTATGCACATTATTTATTATATTTCTTTAAAAGAAATTTTCATGGAAATAAAAGAATATGGATATATAAATAAATAAATAATTATATATATATATATATATATTTCTTTATATACAATCGGCATGCAATTCGCGCACGTGAAAATACGAAGTGATGTATTGAATACATACATATATATGCTCACACATACCTATAAGGCTTTGCCAGTAAGAGAGAGGAACATCGTCACGCTTCTTTCTCATAGTCTTTTTCTTCTTTTTACCTTCCTCCTCCTTAACCTTCTCATCCTCCTTCTCTTACTCTTACTCTTACTCTTACTCTTACTCTTTCTCATTCTGCGTTCCTCCTTCTTTCCGGGCAATGCTCGGGGTATCGAGTGGCCTTAAGTGGTTTATCGCTCCCCGTCCGTCTTGTTTTTATTGAATGACGAGTCGTGATGCGATTACGCTCGAACGAATAACCAATCGATTTACTCCGAGACATTAGGAGAGGGCGTCTTCCGGTAAACGTCTTTTAATTTCCTCATTCGGGCCATTGCCTTTATCGGGCTCTGAACGATCAACCAAAGAAAGATAGAAAGAGAGAAGAGAGAGAGAGAGAGAGAGAAGTATCAGCCACATTTTCGAGAGAAAGAAACAAGAATATATAAAAATACGACGTTTCTTTAACTCGCGAAAACAAAAAAAAAATAAATTATGAAGAAGAGGAAGAAGAAGAAGAAGAAAAAAAGGATTTACTTCAATAGAAAATTATAATAATCTTTAAAAAATAAAATAATCGTAAATAATCGAAAAAAATAAAATGGAACTCAACGTGGTATATATATATGTATATATATTCTAAATCGTGATATGTATATACCAGTTCGTTTCTTTGTAAGAAAATTATATTAGAAGTAAAAAGTCTGGTAAAATACGTAAGCGTGAAATTAATAGTCGAAGAGTTCTCGATAATCGCTGTCACGTGTAAAATCTATTTTTTTCTTTCTCTCTCTCTCTCCCTCTCTCTCCCTCTCTCTCATCTTCATTGTGTTTTACGTTTAAAGTACGTTACCAAAGTCGATATCGGTCCTTTTACGTAGGCTTTGTTTCGCCTTCGATTCAGACGACGAATTCAATCGTTTCGGCTTTATCCTGTATATAAGGTCCTCGTACAGACTCTTTCTCTCTCTGTCGTCGAGTGAAAAAAGAGCTAAAGAACGAGAGCAAGAGAGAAAGAGAAAAAGAACGAGAGAGAGAGAGAGAGAGAGAGAGAGAGAGAGAGAGAAATGGTCAAAGGACCCATTTGATCGTTCCCCGTTCGAAGATCACTATTCAGACCACACTAGAAAATTACTATGGGAGCTACTATCCCGGCTGATGCTTAACGTTGGGAAAAAGCACCTTGCGATAGGAGTACAACGATGACGAGAGTTTAGGGGTGATGATGATGCTACTACTACTGCTGCTACTACTGCTGCTGCTGCTGCTGCTGCTGCTGCTGCTGCTGCTGCTGCTACTGGTGGTATTAGTAGTAGTAGAAATGGGGATGATAGGGTTGTTAGGAAATGGTGGTAGTGGATTGGGGATGGGGATAGTAGTGGTGGTGGTGGTGGTGGAGAAGAGGACAACGAGGAAGAGAACGATCTTGCTTTTTGCTTGGATCGGCAAAACCATCGAATTCACGATAGGCCTCTTGCCTCTCTCTCTCTCTCTCTCTCTCTCTCTCTCTCTCTCTCTCTCTCTCTCTCTCTCCCTCTCTCTCTCTTTCTCTCTTACTCACTCTTACGAGCTTTGCTCCGAGGATGAGCTGGTTTTATTAATCTGCCTCCTCACAAAGAGGTTTCGCTTTTTTTCGTAAATACTCGCAATATTGGCGGCCTTAGCGCGCGCCGACAGAAAGCTCTCTTCTTTCACTGTGCACCTCGCCGCATCTCTCGTCCCATTGTTGTTAGACGCCAATATCTCTGAAGATGCAAATGAGGCGCGCGCGATCTTCGTCTCGTACAGAAGAGTTGGGTGGTAGGAGTGAGTGGGTGGTAGAAAGTTAATAATCCACTATCACCCCGTTAAGATGGAAAATTCTATTTTGTACGATATTTATGCGATGATCACGTGCAATATATATATATATAAATATATATATATATATATATTTTTTTTTTTCTTTAAAGTTATAAGAGAAAAAAAAGGGTTTCGTCCTACATTTTTTTTTCCTTTCTTTTTTCCTTTTTGACTCGTTTAAATCTAACGTGATAAATATAATTTATGGATAACTGTGACGTCAATCTTTTAATTCATTCCTTTTTCTTATTTTTTGTTACAGGTGAGTGGAAGAGATTTTGTTTTCCTTACTAAAGGAGATATATATATATATATATTCATATATATATATATATATATATATCGTAGAAGATATTGGGTAAGTTAATGATATTGATAGATTCAAAATTTATATTCTATTTCTACGACGATGTCGAATTATTGATATATCTTAAAATTGTAAATGATTGAAGAAGAAGAAAAAGAAGAGGAAGAAAGATGAAGGAAAAGGATCGAATGGACGAACGAACAAATTAAATAATATCTATATAGTGAGTAACGTGTAGAAGAATGATATATATATATATATATATATATATATATATATATATCTAATGCTATGATGTAAATTTGATCGTTCTCTAAAACAATACAATATATCTGTGCACTGTTGGAATGTTTAGGGACCAGTTGTCTCTTCCTTGAGATAGTTATTTGCTGAGATATGAAATGATGGTTCTCGTTTCCCATTCCTCTTCTACTCTAGTCGAAACGTTTACGACTAAGCTACGATACGATACGATGATACGGGAGATAAAGAGAGATAGAGATAGAGAGAAAGAGAGAGAGAGAGAGAGAGAGAGAGAGAGAGAGAGAGAGAGAGAGAGAGAGAGAGAGAGAGAGAGAGAGAGAAAGAGAGTAGGTAAAAGAGAAGCTACTTCTCGTAGAAAGGTAGAACCTCGTTGTGATGATCTACAAAGGGGATACTAGAGAGAAACGTAATAGTATTCGCTAATATAAACACGGAAGATACTTCGACGCGAAAGTACCACCGTACTACCAAAGTACGTACTTGACTTCGTGTAGTTTCTTCTGTACTCGAAGGGTGAAGCGGCGGCGGTAACGATGGCGGTGGTGGTGGTGGTGTTGGCAATGACAAGGGGGGGGGCGGGCGGGCGGGCGGTGTTCGCTTCAAGTAAAAGTATTTAACGTGAACTATCATTTTTTTTTTTTCTTTTCTTTTCTTTTCCTTTCCACACGTAACGTAAGGAAAAATCGAAAAGATAGGGGGGAAAAAAAATAAATAAATAAAAAGCGAACACACACATACACGCACGCACACAAATGAAACATAAATTGGATATATATATATGTGTGTGTGTACGTATATATATATATATATATATGTCAAAGAAAGGAAATCACGTTGATTTATGTGTATCTCTGTATAACTTTCTATTTCTTTTTCTTTCATTTGCGTTTTCTTTCTTCCTTTCTTTCTTTCTTTCTGTTTTTGTTTTGCGGACGAAACGATAGAGTCGCCTGTTTTTTCTTCCTTTTTTTTCTTTTTTTCTTTTGTTTTGTTTTTTTTCTTTTCTTCTTTTTTTTTTTTTTTTTTTTTTCGTTTGCGTTCGAGGACACCAGTCGATGACAGTTGTCCATCAACATATCGTTCCATATTCCACCCAGCAAATTATCAGTCACGAACATTGCCATTTTACGTCCGTAACGTGTGTCTGTAATTTGCTGAATGTCATGTATCAAGAACTTCTAGGGAACCTGAAGATAAACTTCGTTGTACTCTTTATTACGTCAAATAGATAACAATCGAATATATTGGTTCCCTACTTATACGTGATCATAAATAACGACGTTCCTCTTCTTTTTTCTTCGTTTTTCTTCTTCTTCTTCTTCTTCTTCTTCTTCTACTATTCTCACCTTATTAGGAAAAAAAAAGAAAAGAAAGAAAACAAAAATTGAGAAAATAGAAGACACTTAATTTTTCCTTGGAACATCAGAGATTGATACAGGTATATATATGTATGTATATATATATATATATATATATATATATATATATATATATATACATAATACATCACAATGCTTTCGTGTCTATTAAAGAAACAAAAACTTTTATAACGATTTAAAGAGTTAAATCACTCCATAATCTCTTTTCTATTTAACCGTTAACACCATATAAAATCCCGTGACTTTCTTTCTTTCGTTCTTTTATTTTCTTTTTTTTCTTTTTTTTTTTTTTCTTTTTTTTTCTTTTTCCCATTTTCCCCGGTACTTACACATCACTGGTAATGAAATCGTTCTCGAAAAGGGTCGCCCAGACGAGGAATGAAACGTTTTCGAAAAATACCATCGAACACAAAAGATCTTTATGGTACAGGTTGAAAAAGGAAGAAGAGGAAAAACGTGAGTAGAGTTATGTGAAAAAGAAAAAAAGAGAACGAGAGAGAGAGAGAGAGAGAAGAAATGATCGCGGACAATCGCATCAGCAAAGGTCCGTAATACCCCAGTGTATATACGAGAAACGGTATGCTTTATTATAACCTGTTGTAAACGTGAAACGTACAATATACATACATACATACATACATATATACATGAATACATACATATGTACCTGCAGAAGAATATACAAACAAATTTGTAGAGAGATGGCCGATTTCCAAGCTGATGCGTCCGATGAAGCGGTTCCGCTTATTCCGGAATAATAGAAGAGCACCTTCGTGTTCTCTGTTAGAAGGGCAAAAGGAGAAGCGAGAAGAGGCTCTTTGAGAAGGGCAGCAGAGAGTTGGGGACCCTTCCAGAAAAGAGAGCGAGAGAGAGAGAGAGAGAGAGAGAGAGAGAGAGAGAGACCACCATGGATATAGATTGCGAGCAAATATTTGGACGTTCGTGACCGCGAGAGTGGGATAGATCGGATCTCGGTGAAGAAAAAAGAAGAAAAAAGAAAAAAAAAGAGAAAAGAAAAGAAAAGAAAAGAAAGAGGGATGTTGTTAGGTAGGCAAAAAAAAAGAAAAAAAAAGGAAAAAAAAGGGACGAAGAGGAAGCACAAGAGGAAGAAGAAGACGAAGACGAAGACTACGAAGAAGAAGAAGAAGAAGAGGAAGCCCCGTTCGAAGGACATTGTCCAAGCGCTTACCGAACTGCGATAACGGAGTTACCCTGCTCTTCCCTTTGTGTGTGCATCCTCCCGCAATTTATAAACCGCAGGACCGTGCGAAAATAGGAACTCGCTTACTTGCTCCTCGTTCGACCCTTCTTCGAGACAATTCTCTTCTTCTCTCCTTCTCTCTCTCTCTCTCTCTCTCTCTCCCCTTCTTTCTCTTTACTTTATTTTTTTTCTTTTTCATTCCTTACCAACAGAACATCGACGACGTTATATCGTAAAGAAAAATAAGAAGCATCAATGTAGAGAACTTTCATGGACGTTCATCGATGCGTACCCACCATCTTTCGAATTATTTTCTCTATCTCTCTCTCTCTCTCTCTCTCTCTCTCTCTCTCTCTCTCTCTCTCTCTCTCTCTCTCTCTCTCTCTCTCTCTCTCTCTCTTTCTTTCCCTCTGTATATCTTTCTTTCTCCCTTTTTATTTCTTCAAGGAGGACACATTGAAAGCCTCTTCTATGGTTAATCAGCCGTGCCCTTGGCTCTTTCTCTCTCTCTCTCTCTGTCTCTCTTTCTCTCTCTCTCTCTGTATATATATTTTTCTGTTTATTTCTTTCTATTATGACGATCGGT
>NC_140810.1:18325000-18332500 GCF_050613455.1 Vespa mandarinia
TGTGTCTCTTTCACTTTCCATATACCCCAAGCCCACCTCCTCTTCCTCCACCAACGTTACTACCATCCCCACCCACCGACCATCACCATCACCATCATCACCATCTCCTTCCACGTCGAGTTCTCTCTCTCTCTCTCTCTCTCTCTCTCTCTCTCTCTCTCTCTCTCTCTCTCTTTCTTTCTCTCGTTTTCATCCTAACTCTGCAAGTCGCTTCTCGTATTCTTCCTAAGAGAGAAGAATATTTCTCTTTCTTTCTTTCTTTCTTTCTTTCTTTCTTTCTTTCTTTCTTTCTTTCTTTTTTTCGCTCTTCTTCTATCCTCTATAACCATGATTGCGTACATATATGTATATACGTGTGTAGTGTGAATTCAGGTCCAGTCTAGAAGAAAATGTCCTTCCTAGTCTGACTAGAAAAAGACAGAGGCGAGAGAGAGAAAGAGAGAGAGAATGGAAAGCATAAAGAAATTTTTCCGAATATCAACTACAACACCAACAACGTAACATCTTATTTTTCTTCTTTTACTATCCTACTATTATTACTACTACTACTACTACTACTACTACTACTACTACTACTACTACCACTACTATTACTATTACTACTACTATTACAATATCGTTCTCTTCAAGTCACACACAGATAATATGGAATTTAATTAAAGCGACGTTGAAGGTGAAAGAAACAGGCAGGAAACTTGCGATTGGAGATTATCCCTATCGACGGCACGATTTTCGCTATCGCGAACGGTGAATCGTTTTCTGGATCACAAGAGAAAGGGAGAGAGAGAGAGAATGAAAGAGAAAAAGAAACAAAAAGAGAAAGATAAAAAGAGATAGAGACAGAGATAGAGGGAATGGAAGAAACCGGTTGATTATCGAACGAATATCGTACTTCTCTAGTGTCCTCGTCCTTGTTGCGTTGTCGTCGGAAGGGCTAGGGCAAAAGAGAGAAAGAGGAGGAGAAAACGTACCAGAGAAAGAGAGAGAGGGAGAGAGAGAGAGAGAGAGAGAGAGAGAAAGAGAAAGAGGAGAGAGTGAGTCTCCCTGGAGCTTGCCGTTTCGGCGTCAGCCAGTCGAGAGCTGCGTTCGAGCAGCAAATTTGAATAACTCGAGGGGAGGAGAAAATTCCAATACCATGAGAAAGATGGAGAGAGAGAGAGAGAGAGAGAGAGAGAGAGAGAGAGAGAGAGTATTCGGATATGGCGACGAGCATGTGCCTTGTGTAGAATGGTACGACTACGACGATGACGACGACGATACAGCGATGATGACAACGACGACGACGGCGACGACGACGACGACGACGGCAACGACGACGAAGAAGAAGAAGAAGAAGAAAAAGAAGAGGAGGAGGAGGAGGAGAATGACGACGAAAAGGACACAGAGGGAGCCACGCGCGATACCTGGCCCTTCCATCCCTTTTTTCGTCATCCAACCAAACGCACACCGACGACGGGACGTAGCTCTCTCTCTCTCTCTTTCTCTCTCGCTCTCTTTCTCTCTTCGTACACATGTGGCACCCTTTGCCAAAGCCCTACCAGGACCAACGGGCGAAGCTATCGACGACGAACGGACTACCACTTCACGTTCGCCGACCCTTTCGTCGTGCACATTCGAATTTATTGGCGCGTGTTCGAATATTCATAAAAAGGGGAGCCCGTTCGTTCGGGGTGAGCGACGAGCTTCGAGACCCCTCCCTCCCCTTTCCTCCTCTTCCCTACTCTACCTCTCCCCGACCCGCCCCTCTATTCCTCCTGCTCTCCTCCTTCCTGTTTACCCCATCCTATCGTCGCGACGAATTATTATAGGGATTCTTAAGTGGCGAGGCGGAGCGAGAGAGAAAGAGAGAGAGAGAGAGAGAGACAGAGAGAGAAAGAGAGAGAGAGAAAGAGAGAGGAGACGAGTTGGCTCGATGATGATTATTGCGGGCGTGTGTAACCAGCACTCGTGGTTACGATCGCCGTGAGTGTAAAAATGAGAGAGAGAGAGAGAGAGAGAGAGAGAGAGAGAGAGAAGATCGATTGTTCAACGAGGACAAAGTGCTCACTGACTTTGCCTCCCACTTTGAATTCTCCTCGACTACTTCGTATTCGATGGGAATGAGCATCTCTAATCATTTCTTTTCCCTTTTTTTTTTCTTTTTTTTTCCTTTACTCTTTTTTTTTTCCTTTACTCTATTTTTCTTTACTCTTTTAATTATGTTCATCCCGAAAGTTTGTTTTTTTTTTCTTTTTTTTTTTTTCATCGTTTTTCCTCTTCTTAAATATGGGAACGTTCTTTCGTGAGAATTTTTTTTTTCTTTTTTTTTTTTTTTCTTTTCTTTTTTGTTTCCAAAAAATAAAATTCAAGAAAAAAGAAGAAAAAACGAGAAGAGAAAAAAGGAAAGAAATGAGGAAAAGAAAATAAGAAGGAAAGAAAGATGAAATGAAGAGAACGAACGAGATAAAACGACACCTTGAACCGTTTAAAGTACCGATCTCGTTATACAATCTTTTTACGTTAACGTGAGCATCGAAATCTCGTTCGAAGTGCGAGCCGAGATATCGTTTCGTTAGCTCCGATCGCCGATAAATTCGTCGAGATAACAGCCGGTGTGGCCTCACACCAATACTCCTACTACTTCTTCCCTTCCTCTCTCTCTCTCTCTCTCTCTCTCTCTCTATCTCTCTCTTTCTCTTCCTCTCTTTCTTTAACTCACTCTCACACACGCACACACATGCACGCACACAGTATGATACATACTCCGCGCTACGATGTTCCTGCAGATGACTATCTCGTTGCGTTTCGCACGTGTCTCGTAGCACGCCCGTAAGATCGGATAACGAGAAGAGAGTAAAGAGCGGAGGTGGAGTAGGATGTGAATGAGGACGAACAGGAGAATGAGGATGAGGATGAGGATGAAGAAGAGAAGAAGTAGGAGGGAAATGAGGAGGAGTCCAGGCTTCGTTCGAATTACCGTTTCGATGCTCCCAGGCATTCCCTTCGACATAAACGTACACGAGCGTTCGCCATTCTGTATCACACACACACACACACACACACACACATACTCTTTCTCTCTCTCTTTCTATCTCTCGTTCTTGTACACTTCTTTACCAACGTCATCGTCGTCGTTGTCGTCGTCGTCGTCGTCGTTGTCGTCATCGTCGTTGTCGTCGTCGTCGTCGTCGTCGTCGTTGTCATCATCGTTATTCGTGTGCACGTAGTAAGGGCACGCTTACGTAGCGTTTCGTTCACGGTGACTCACCTAGCGCCCGTATTTTGCCAGTGGAATTCAAAGGCGGGTAGGGTATTGTTTTTGGCAAAGATCAATGCGATCGGTTCGCTGGTCTTCCGCATGGAAAGCCTGGCTGAACTTCTCTCTCTCTCTCTCTCTCTCTCTGTCTCTCTCTCTCTTTCTCTCTCTTTTTCCTCTCCCCTCGCCGTTGCATTATTTGCTTCGCTAAACCCAAAGAGGTCCGACCTATCCGCCTACTACGCCTTTTCAAATTTTGCCACCCACGCCAGACCCTTCTCCCCCCTCCCTCTCTCTGTCTTTCTCTGTCTGTCTGTCTGTCTGTCTGTCTGACTGTCTATCTTTCTCTTTCTTTCTCTCTCTCTCTCTCTCTCTTTCTCTCTCTCTCTCTCTCTCTCTCTCTCTCTCTCTCTCTCTCTCTCTGTCTCACTCTCTTTTTGAAATCTCTTCTGTTCGTACTGGAAAAGCACAGTGCAAGTAAAAAGGCAAAATAATGTTGAACCGATGGTATATATATATATATATATATATATATATATATATATATCCGTCGATTATCAGCTTCGAAAAGCGGGAAGACCGCTTTTTACCGAACCCAGAAAGAAAAAAGGTTGAGAAAGAGAGAGGCAAAGAAAGGTTCCCTTTTACGCGGGCATATATCGAGAAAAAGGCATAAACACGAGCATTAGCATGAAAACGGCGGGATCGCCGATAAATCTCGATCCTCGATCATCCTCGTAAATCGTCCTCGCCCGGACGGTGGACCGGTTTTTCGTTCGTCGAGATCATCTCTTTCTCTCTTTCTTTCTTTCATTCTCTCTCTCTCTCTCTCTTTCTTTCGTTCTGCCACGAAAGAGAGAAAGAGGCACCCATAAACGATATCTCTGCTCTCTCTCTCTCTCTTTCTCTCTCTCTCTCTCTCTCTCTCTCTCTCTCTCTCTCTCTCTTGTGCGCGCGCGCATCTGCCATCGAAAGCTCGTTTCACGTGTGCAATACGACGAACGGTGTTAAATTCCTCGATCTTTTCCTCCTCCCTCTCCTTTCTTGCTCTCTCCTTCTCTTTTTCTTCGAGAGCACGAAACCAGAAAAAATCTACCAAAGGAGATAAACTCTTCTTATCCTTATCTATTTAATTTCTGATTTCTTCATATACATATATAATAATAATAATAATAATAATAATAATAATAATAATAATAATAATAATAATAATAATATTATTATTATTACTTGTGTCCTATTTTCATTCAATAATTCTTTCTTTATTTATGATATACGTCTAACTAACGTCCTTTTCAATTCACGATACTATTTACTCTCTCTCTCTCTCTCTTTCTTTCTCTCTCTCTCTCTCTCTCTCTCTCTTTCTTTCTCTCTCTCTCTCTCTCTCTCTTTTTCTCTCTTTTGTACTATTTCTATTTAATCGATCGAAAAACCGGAAGTACGTAAGTACACGTATCGTATTAAGGTGATATTCAGATTCGTTCGCCAATAAGTTAAAGCAACACTCGTGAAGAAAATTCGTTGCGTTTCTCGCGAATTGCTTTGCTCTTCTCCCAGTCAAGGTAACAAGAGAGAATAGGGAAGAGAAAGAGAAAGACATAGAGAGAGAGAGAGAGACAGTGCGCGTGTTCTCTCTCTCTCTCTCTCTCTCTCTCTCTCTTTCTCTCTCTCTCTTTACTCGTATAGCGTTAATACAGCGAAGCAGCCGAGCGCCGAGCTACCGAGCTCTTTGCCACTCCACCGAGCAGAAATTGATAGGATAAATTCCGGGTCTGAATTGGCTCCGTCGAGCTGGAAAGCTCGCCCTCTGCCTCCTCCAGCTCGACCCATCTCCTCCTCTTTCTCCACCATCTCCTCTTTCTCCTCCTCCTCCTAAACTCACCTCCCACTTCCTCCTCCTGCTCCTCTTCCTCCTCCTCCTCCTCCTCCTACTATTACTACTACTATTACTACTACTACTACTACTACTACTACTACTACTACTACTACTGCTACAAGTACTACACTTCTCGTTCACCTGCATCGTTCTACTCTTTTTTACTCTCTAGCAAGATCCTACTTTCGACGTTGTGGTGTCCTCTTCCTTTTCCTCTTCCTTTTTATTTCAACGTGGTTAAAGATACGCCATCTTTAAACCACTCCACCGCGAGCGGGTACATTAATTTTTCATAAACGAAAGTCCAGAGATTATCGATTGCGACGATCTAATTCCTTCAAAATTTCTTTCCTCTTTTATTTCTTCTTTTTCTTCTTTCTTCTTCTTTCCTTTTTTTTTCTTTTTTGTATTTTTTTCTTTTTTTTTTTTTTTTTTTTTTTTTTTTTTATTTATCCTCCATTTGGACCTCTTACAAATATTAATTATATATTTTCGATCGACGCAATTAATTCGTTTTTCCTTTTCCTTGTCGTCTTAACTCCAAACGTACGATACTTAATTGCACGTTGTTCAATCATGCAATTAATTATTTATATTATTTTGTTATTATCAAGATTCATTCCGATTAATCGACATTCAATCTGTCTATCGTCACGAGAAACGTGTAGGTATAAAAAGTAATATTACAAAAATGTTATGCTCTTAATTTCAATCGAACATTGATATCGATAAAGAAATTATATCTTTCAAGAAGGTACAATTGGAAATTTGAACTTGCAGTTTGTAAAACAAACCCTCTCCCTCTCTCTCTCTCTCTCACTCTCTTTTTCGAGAGGTTATTCTAACCGAGATAAAGACTTTTAAAGAGTAATAAATTATTATATAATACTAAGTGATAAATTAAATAGAAAATAGGAGCAAGAGAGAGAGAGAGAGAGAGAGAGAGAGAGAGAGAAAGAGAGAGAGAGAAAGGAGACAATATCATTGAGAAAAAGAAGATGAGTATAGGAAAGGACACGCGTGGCCAACAATGCAACGGCCAACTGTCGGATCCATTATGCTCACTTAATTAGGCTATGGCGTGTCCTACGAACGAACTAGGAGTGAGATAGAGATAGAGATAGAGATAGATATAGAAGAGAGAAGCGGCACGCCCGTCAATAGCTGGACAAGATATATACCTATCTACTACCTACGTCCCTAGTACAGAGCGCCATGTTAACTATATGTATATATATATATATATATATATATAAATCTGCGTACATGCATAGAGCACCATCCTGGATAGGAGGGTGTCTCTTGCAAAACGTTAAGGTGAGGTGGTTCGAAAGGAGACATATACACACACACACACACGCACACACACAGAGAAAGAGAGTGAGAGAGAGAAAAAGATCTATCCACGGGACACGATCTGTGTAGGCGACGTGTATACGCAAAGAGAGAGGGGTTCTAGTATATATCGTTGAAGCAAAAGGGGGCAACGAGAATACCCCCGGGGGGTAGACAAGATTATAATCTGTCCCATTATTGTGCCATCGACGTCCCGTAGGGGATTTTTCCATTGGACAATGCAGTTACACTTTTGTGCATTTAACATTGCCGTGCGCGCGCTCGTGTCCCACAGGCATCTGCATCCCCACCAACACAAACCCTTAGTTTTTACGTCTAAATAAGGAAGGCTGTCACAGGCTAGCCAGCTAGCTAGCTAAGCTTGCTATCTAGCTAGCTAGCTAGCTAGATAGCCGATTAAGATGGGACACGGGACAAGAGGGGGATCATCGTATAGCAGTGATGCTTATGGTTGTGATGCGATGGTATATATAGTTGTAGTAATAGTGCCGATGGTGGATGCAAGGGTGGCGCACTCCTTGTGCTAAACCGACAAAAAAAGAGAGAGAGAAAAAAAAAAGAAAAAAGGGTCCTCGGCTATAATCCTACCTGCCTATGATGTTCATGGCTTTGTTCGTACCACCGTACATACACGCATCTCTTCTTGTGTCTATATACACATATGTATATATATATATATATATATATATATATATCAATCGGTGACTGGGAGAGGTTGGTGCTTCTCGATGACGATGAAGAAGAAGTACAACGATGATACATATAGCCGCATTTTTTGACGTCCCGTTTGATACGGCCAAAAACAATTTTTACCAATTCAACGAAACGATTTCGTGATTTTCTATTTCGTTAGAAAAATTATTTTAACCTGTAACGGTTAACCTCTGCAAATTGGATCGGCCGAGCCACGTTTTACCACGATGAATATACCAGACGATTTAACGCGTTAATACGTCGTAAATAACGAATCGTCGTTTCGTTCGATGATCAATTAATTCTCTCTCTCTCTCTCTCTCTCTCTCTCTCTCTC
>NC_140810.1:18337500-18347500 GCF_050613455.1 Vespa mandarinia
ACGTCGGCCGCGATTTATGTTGAATCGAGAGAGAGAGAGAGGGAGAGAGATCGTTAGATTAGACGAGAAAACTTACTCACGGTTTTAAAAGCTTAATTTGTTTAGTCGCGAGAAACGTTTGCTGTTTTCTCTTCTTTTTTCTTTTTTTTTTTTTTTTCTTTTTTCTTTTTTAGATTTCTTCTTTTTGCATAAATTAAATATCTCGATGATCTCGATATATATATATATATTTATTTATTTATTATAATTAATTAATTATATTACGTAATAATGCATTAAATTATTCATCACACGATAATATTAATTACAATTAATGTTTGAGTAGTAATTGGTAGATTGTATTTCTAATGTCGGATTAAATACAATTGTACGATTACTTCTTTTTTTTTTTCTCTTCCGCGTTTAGTCATATACAAGGTGAACGAAAAGTTTTTCGTCGTGTTATTAGAATAGTTTTACAATCTGAACGAAAAAAAAAGAAAAAGAAAGAAAAAAAAAGAAAAAAAACAAGAAGAAAAGAAAAAGTTGGTGTGAAAAAGCATCGATAAAAAGAAAAGTGAGAGAAAGAGAGAGAGAGAGAGAGAGAAAAAAAAAGAAAAAGAGAAAAATTGATTTTTATCTACTGGGCATGTAATAGTTTTACGATGTGAAAAAGAAAAGGAAAAAAGATTAGCCTAAAAAATCTCGAAAAAAGGAGCGAAATTGAAATTTTTTTAAATCTGGGCTTGTGTAGTTTTACAATCTGAAAAGAAAAAAAGGATTTACCCCCGAAAAGGTCTCGATGAAAGGTAATTGACTTTTAAAATCTGGGCTTGTATAGTTTTACAATTTAAAAAAAAAAAAAAAAAAAAAAAGGAAAAAAAAGGAAAAATAGAAGAGATCAGCTTAAAAAATCTCGACGAGTAGAAAAAAAAAAAAAAAAAAAAAAAAAAAAAAAAAAAAAAACTTGATTTTTAATATCACTTAGAAACGTTTGATCCGTTCTGCATTTAAATGCGACTATTGAGATTAGATTCAATCGTTTTACTTAATTTCGATTATTTTTTTCTTTTTTTTTTTTTTTTTTTTTTTTTGTTTCCTCGCAACATTGAAGAAGACACTGTCATAGATTTTCGAGAGCGTACCGTCTTATTTCCCCATATAAGAAGATCCAACTCTCAATACAGAGAGATCGCGAAGGAGAGAAAAATAGTAATGGAAATGGAAATAGAAATAGAAATAAAAATAGAAATAGAAAGAGGGAAGATTCTTCGATTCTAATGGTTAAGAGAAACTGTGGGAAAGTGTCTTGAACGCGTTACAACGAACCACTACCAGCGACAACAATAACAACAACAACAACAACAACAATAACGACGACGACGACGACGACGACCAACACGTAAGTGACCTCGTTGACATATCTGACATCAGAATATGCGATAGAGGAATTTATTTGATATGGGGTTTTAAAAGAGTGATAGAAAGGAGGGGGAGGGTCGACGACGTTGGGGAAAGAGGAAGGAGAGCGAAAGAAAAAGAGAGAAAGAAAGGAAAAAAAAAGAAAAATAAATAAATAAGTAAATAAATAAATGGATAGACAAAAGCTACGACAAAAGTAAAAGAGAGAGAGAGAGAGAGAGAGAGAGAGAGAGAGAAGAGGAAAAGGAAAAAAGAAAAAGGAGAAAGAAAAAAAAAAACTTCTGCTCGCCTACATCGTAGTTTCTCCCTTCTTCGTGATCACCACGAAAGAGGTAAAAGAAGCTCGCGCTCGAGTTGCGTGAGAACGAGTCTAGACCTGAAGGAGGAAAGAAATTTTATGGCTCCCTCGAGTCTACCGATTGGTATCGCCGCAAAAAGTGGTCTCTTTCTCTCTCTCTCTCTCTCTCTCTCTCTCTCTCTCTCTCTCTCTCTCTCTCTTGTTCGCTCTCTTCGTACCCTCGCCTCCTCCTCCCCTTGTGCCACCTCTTTTCTTCCCTCGTTGCAGGTGTTTAAATCATGGTACTGCTAATTCCGAAAAGACTCTACCCACCTCATTTTCTTATTCCCGATCGTATGATTAAAGAAAGATAAATTAATACATACACATAGACACACGTACAATCTTTTTAAATGGAGAAAACGTATAGAAAAAAAGTAGAAGAGAAGAGAGGGAGAGAGAGAGAGAGAGAGAGAGAGAGAGAGAGAGAGAGAGAGAGAGAGAGAAAGCAGTAGCAGCACTTTTTCTTCTTCTTTTTGGACTTTTTCTTTCTTTTTTTCTTGTTTTTTTCTTTTTTTTTTTTTTTTTTGTTTTTTTTCTTTCTTTCATCTTCCGTTCACGGCTATTTCCAAAAGAAAAGACTCTCTCTCTTTCTTTCTCTCTCTCTCTCTCTCTCTCACACTCTTTCTCGAAGAGGCAAAACGAGCTAGAGCGCAAAAATTGGATAATATGAATAATCCGCAAGACTCGTGTAGTCGAAGAATATAGGTCCAGAGAAAATAAGAGCCAACCTCTTTGACCGCCCTCCCATTATATCCTTCCAAACGAAGTAGAGATCGTTTTCTATAACGAAGGGCGTTGGTTCTTCTCTCATCCTAAAAGCAGGAAGTTTTCTAGCCAATGCCTAATCCCTACTATTACGATCCCATTAATCCTGTATTCTCGACGAATGCGGAATCACGAATAGTTTTCGAGGACGAAGTGGTTACTCGTGTCACCACGCCATGATTCCCTTTTCCCTTCTCTCTTTTTTTTTTTCTTTTTTTTTTTAATTTATTTCTTCCTTCTTTGTTTATTAATCTGTTTGGCTTTTTTTTTTTTCCTTTTTTTATTGTTTTTCTTTTTTTTCGTTTTCTTTATTTTTTTTTTGTTCTCCTTCTTCTAATTGATACCTCCTTTCAATAATTAACTCGTAAAATGATTTTTTTTTATCGAGTAATAATATTATATACAGGTCGTTTTTATTTCATTAATTTTTTTCCTCGTAACACTCGGTTATTTTCAATTGAAATCAACCAGGTGTTATTATTACTATATGCTCAAATTAGTAAATATAATGGACTAAAGGTACGTAAGTATTTTAATTAATTGCAACGTTACGGTGTTGATCTTTTCCCTTTTTTTGTTTTTTCTCTTTTTTCTTTTTTCTTTTCCTTTTTCTTTTTCTTCTTTTTTTTCTTCTTTTTTTTCTTTTTTTTTTACATGCAGAAACAATGTAATGAAAATTTCGTGACAATGTAGGCAATTAAATAATTAATTATTACATATTTATGCAAATGTAAAAAGACATTTAACACAAATGTTGTTAACACATGCAAATGTACAAATAAAATTTTTCTCTTGAAATTATGTAATCGGTAAATATGTAATTAAATAAAAAAAATGTGTCATAAAAATGTACCTAAAAGCTGTTAGGTAATTTCACGAGTTGAGTAATTAGGAATAATATTTGCTTTTAACGTGATATTCCAAGAAGAATTTTCAAAAAATTTATTTATATCGTCAAATATGAATATAATCGAGGATAATTACATGTATAAAATTTCAAGAATTATTAACAAAAATTATTAAAAAAAAGAACAAAAAAAAAAAAATATATATATATATATATACATGTACATATACATATTTATCAGATTTCTAAATATGAGAACACGTAAAGATCTATAAAAAAAGAAAAAAAGAAAAAAAAGAAAAGAAAAGAAAAGAAAAAAAAGAAAAATTGAATGTCTATTGGCTCTTCGTAAATACATACAAATGTATTAAAATAATCAATCGAATATTCGATTAATCAAGGTTATTGATTTAAGTTTAAAATTTGAAATGGCAATTCAATTTCGAGTACTAAGCAGAAGCAATCCATCATAGTAAATAGGAACATTCATCTGAAGGATAAATATGCTCGATCTATGGGAGCATTCACAATGTATTAATAGTAGCAGTTAGTAATAGTGGTGGTGGTAGTGGTGATGATGATGATGATGATGATGATGATAATGATGATGATGGTGGAGTGGTGGTCTAGTAGCTTCTATAGATCTTGGCCACACAGTATGTAACGACGTAGACCAGCGGATAGTGACTTGTTGGGTAGGGTAAAGGGCGAAGGGGGTTTGGAGTCTAGAGAGGGAGGGAAGAGGAGAGGATTTTATGAATGAATCGCGTGCGTGCCAAGCGGCCTATTAGGGGCTCCTGCCAACGGTAGCCAAGTCGTGTTCGAACATAAGAGCGTTTCTCAATTACTTGGCTTCGGTTGGTCGCGCTCGCGCGAACTCGTACACATCGTACGACCATATCGTGATTATTACCTAAGCGTGACGTGCCAACTCAACGTGATTTCACGAAGGTCTTGGCTAAACACCCGATTGCCTTAACGATTCATACTCTCGTCTGGTCTCCTCTACTTGGGAATTATTAACATCATTCTTTCGTTTCTTCACTCGGAACGTTTAATTAGCTTACACGCGAAAGAAAATTTACAAAGCCAATAATTTTGTTTTATTTCTCTCTCTCTCTCTCTCTCTCTCTCTCTCTCTCTCTCTGTCTGGCTATCTGTTTGTCTTTTTAACTCTCTTTCTTTTTCTCTTTCTCCCTAAGTAATTCAATTACGGTCGTATGTTCCATAGTATCATATAACAGTTGGAAACGAATGACTTACCCATACGAAAGTCACGAGATAGGTATATGTACAACATATGAAAAGAACAAGATAGAGAGAGAGAGAGAGAGAGAGAGAGAGAAAGAGAGAGAGAAGAAAATTGAAAGAAGGAGAAAGAGAGAAACCTGGAAGGTAGGTAGGTAGGTAGGTAGGTAGGTAAGGCAAGGCAAGGCAGCCGTCTTGTGAAAACAAAGAGGAAAAAGAGCAGTCGAAAATGGAGAAGTTGAACACTCGAAAATGAAGAAGTCGAGCACTCGACTCTTCGTGAAGCGTGAAGGTAAGCTCTTCGTACTACTACCACCACCACCACCAACCTTCTTGATAAAAAGAAGGAAGAGAAGAAAACCTTTTTAGAATTTGTAGAAAGTCCGGCGGCGATGGTGGTATGATAGTGATGGTGATGGTGATGGATGGTGGTAGTGGTGGTGATATCGTGGTTGGATTCGTAGAGACTCTGTGGAAAACATGGACGAGAAAGAGAATGTGGCACCCTTCGTCGTCATCCGTGCACGACGATGACGACGACGACGACCTGTAGTCTTGCATCGTGTCTCGGTAATGAGGTTTGAAGAAGTTTAGAGAGAGAGAGAGAGAGAGAGAGAGAGAGAGGAAACAAATAGGAAAAAGAAGACAGACACGCTTACCTCTTAGACGATACATATTCCATCATCGTCAAAGACTTTTCACGATGATGAAGATGGTTATGGTTTTAGTGATGGTTCTCATGCCTCTTCGTTCGTTTCTTCATTCGTTCATTCGTTCGTTCGTTCGTTCGTTCATTTCTTCGTTCGCTGTTTGTCCTCGTTCGAAGAATCAGCGACGTTACGTGTCGTCGGATTGTTAGTCCGCGGGCATTCAAGCGAAATTTTCTCGGAGGATAATTGCGATTGTAATTAAAATTCTCTCCGGGGTGAAAAGGAGCTCCGGAACGTATCCGCGGAGAAATGAGCAAGAGAGGAAAGGAGGAGAGAGTGGAGTCGGTGAGCCAGAGAGAGAGAGAGAGAGAGAGAGAGAGAGAAAGAGAAAAAGAGGGGAAGTAAGAAGGTAGAGAGTAGGATGAGGAGGTGGAGAGGAAGAAGCTGCCTCAACAAGGCAGAGTGCCATAATTGGAACGGTCGCGTGCGCCTACAGCAGGACAATGGACTCGTCCGAGTGCGAATTATTAACGCGCCCTTCTTCCTTTTCCTCTCTCTCTCTCTCTCTCTCTCTCCCTCCCTCCCTCTTTCTTTCTATCTGTCTATTTCTTTTTCTCATTCTATATTTCTCTTCTTCTAAACCTCGATCCACTTCCCCCACCTGTATTTTTCTCTATCCTCTTCTTTCTTTTTTTCTCTTTTTCTTTTTCACTTCTTCTCCAGTGTCCTCATAAGGTTTCGTTTTCATAAAATCTCCTCTTACCGTTAAGATTCGAAAAAGGGAGAAAAGAAGCGAGTAATAAAAGGTCGCTTGGTTTCCGTCGAGCATGTATTTTTTCATCTTCTTTCTTTTTCATTGTTTTTTGTCTTTTTTTTTCTTTCTTTCTTTCTTTCTTTTGTTTCTTTATCTTTCTTTATCTATCCTTGGTCACGTAAAACGACGCTTTGCGTCGAGGGATTCACCGACCTCCTTCGAACTTTGCCTTTCGAGTTTCCTATCTTTATCTATCTAACTATCTATCTATCTATTTATCTATCTATCTATCTATCTATCTATCTATCTATCTATCTATCTATCTATCTATCCGTCTACCTCTTGCTCACTTTCTTTCTTATCTTCCTCTATCTCATGATGCTATATCGGCTTTCTTGATAAAAGAGTTCAGTTTGTCCAATGTACGAGGCATAGAATGATTATACCACCTTGTAAAAGGACGATGAAGTTGGAAAAGCTAAGTTTACGATCTTCGAATCGACCATGCGCATCTAAGAGAGAGAAAGGAACAGATAGAGAGAGAGAGAGAGAGAGAGACAAAGAGAAAGAAAGTAAGAGGAAGAGGGAAGATGCCTTCGATATTTGGACGAGAAAAGCATGATGTGTCTTTTGTTCGTTGAGAATCCACGAAAACGTTGAGAGAAGAAGGATGAGGATGAGGATGAGGATGAGGAGAAGAAAGAAAGAAGAAGAAACGGAATAGGAAAGTGAAATAGATGAGCGTGGAGTATGAAGGGTGAAGGGTAAGGTAGGATAGGATAGAGTAGGAGGAGAGTGGTGAGTTGGGGGTGGTAGAAGGAAGGGATAGAAAAGGGGTAAATGGCGGGCGAACGGGTGGGCAGTGCTGGATGGAAACGAACGTTTTTCTAGAGCTGAGATAAATCCGTGGCGAGTGCAGAATTCTTCTGACCCCTCTCCCTCATCCCCGAAACACACCCCGATTCTCTCCCCCTATTCGCTCTGTCTTTCTTTCTCTTTCTTTTTAACCTCGATGAATGGCGTCGAACGTAGAGGAATGCGAAGGAGTAAAAGTAAGAGAGAGAGAGAGAGAGAGAGAGAGAGAGAGAAGAGGAGAGGAGAGAAAGAGAGAGTGGTAGTCGGTGTCGGTTAGAGAAACGGTGAGTTGCAGTAGTGGCGGCCAATCAGGGGTGAGTTCCATTTAAAACGAGCGCGCGCGGTTCAGCAGCGGCTGAAAGGCATTTAGCCAATCCAAAAGCCCCCTTTCATTAGACATCTCACTTTGTCTCTCTCTCTTTCTCTCTCTCTTTCTATATATATATATATCTTCCCCGCTCTCTCCCCCCACCCCACGTCCTCACTCTCTATCTCTATCCCTCTCCGCTCGAAGGTTTATATTTTAAATGCTAATTGCAAGTTTTTAATGGGCCGTGCCGGGACTCTGGCTCCTGTTATTGTATGACTCTCGCGCATTAAAAAACTGAGTGAACCTGTACTGCCGAACGAGAGAGAGAGAGAGAGAGAGAGAGAGAGAGAGAGAGAGAGAGAGAGAGAGAGAGAGAAAGAAAGAGAGAGAGAGAAACGTTGAGAGGAGAGATAGGGAAAAGTAGAAAAGAGGAAAGACAGAAAGCTTTCGTTGGAATATAACGTGGCATGGGCCGAACGCGAAAAGAGTGAAAAAGAAAGAAAGAAAGAGCGAACGAACGAACGAACGAACGTGAGAAAAAGAGAGAGAGAGAGAGAGAGAGAGAGAGAGAGAGAGCCCTCCAGCAGGAAGACCGCCCCCTAAGGGTATTTCTTCTGCTCGTGGTCATAATGAAAAAATTACGGCTTTCGTCCGCGTACTCGTCTGCTGCTGCTGCTGCTGCTGCTGCCGCTGCTGCTGCGGCTGTTGATGGTGCTGGTGCTGATACTGGTACTGGTACTGGTACTGGTACTGGTACTGGTACCTGGTACCTGGTAATACATTCAGCCGCTAATTCGTGCGTACGTATACACTACCTCGTCCTCTTCTCACGTACGCTTCCCTCACCCCGTCCGCTCCCCTTCCCCGACTTTACGTATATTATAATATGCGAATAATATCTACCTGTAAGTGGGTATTATTCCCTATGTTTACGCGCGTGTTACATACGAGAACGCGGCTATTAATTCGCGTGCGACTAACGCGTCGCGCGTAATCACGTTCATGGGAGAACTGCATCTTTCTCTCTCTCTCTCTCTCTCTCTCATTTTCTTTTTTACTTTCTTTAAAGAAGAAGACGCGAGCCGACGAAGTATTACACGCGTAAAGCTAGGTACACTGCAATTACCATTTAGCCGCTCTCCAGGCTTCCATTTTAAACGAGCCCCATTGATCTATCTTAATAAATTGAATGAGAAATAACCATGCGATTATATTTTAGAAAAAGTGAGATAAATAGATATTTAAATGTTTATTTTAGTACATAAAAAGTTCTAATTAATTAAAATATATATATATATATATATATATATATATATATATATAGAGAGAGAGAGAGAGAGAGGGAGAGAAAAAGAGAGAGAAATTATCACTAGTTGCATATTTTGATTGTCATAAGTACCTACTTCGTAGAAATACATAGAGAAACAAAAATATTTTATGGAGTTGTCGTCGAATGATGGTAAATAAGAAACAAACGAGATACATCGGATGATGATGATGATGATGATGATTATGATGATGATGATAGGTATGTTGTCCCTGAAAGAGATAACGCAAGAAGTGGAAGAAAGAAAAAAGGGAAAAAAGTGGAGGAAAAGAAGAAGTGATAAACAGAAAGAGAAAGAGATAGATAGATAGATAGATAGATAGATAGATAGATAAAGAAAGAGAAAGAGAAAAAGAGAAAATGAAGGAGGAAGAAAAGTTCGGTCGGCTGCTCACATTATTAGCACGTCGGATGCTCGGAAACTTTAGTTGGGAGAGCACATTCATATTTCACCTTGAATAGCATTATGAGCTATAGCATCGAAGGGACACTCGCGGCTGTACGATAACGAGGTTGCTGTCTACATGCGAGGAGCTTGGAGGTGGAGTAAGACGGAAGAAGAGCATATGGAGAGAGGGAAAGGGAGAGAAAGAGATAGAGAGAGAGAGAGAGAGAGAGAGAGAGAGAGAGATAAAGATAAAAAGAGAGAGAAAGAGAGAAGGAGTAACAACGAGAAGGAAGACAAGACTTGTGGGGGAGTCGACGACGACTTTGAGAGGAGTCGACTTCTCCGAAGAAAAGGAGAGAAAGAGACAGGGATAGAAAGATGGAGTAAAGAGAGAGAGAAAGAGAGAGAGAGAGAAGAAGAAGAAGAGAGAGGTTGAGAGGTTGGGAAAGAGAGAGGGAGGAGCGTCAGCAGTCCCTTTTCGCCGTCCTCCGCGTGCCGGCCTCGAGTCCAGTGAAAGGAACAACTACGGCGCGGAGGAAGAGGATTGAAAAATGCCAGGACTGAAAGCCCGATTATTTTCCGCTCCTTGTCGTTCCCGCCTAATCAGCGAATTAAAGCTCCGAGCCTGCGGGGCCAAGATCTTCTTCTCCTTCTTCTTCATCTTCATCTTCTTCTTCTTTATCTTTCTCTTTTCCATCCATCCATTTTCGCAGAAAGAGAAAGAGAGAGAGAGAGAGAGAGAGAGAGGGCGTTATAAGCGACTGATAAGCAACCAGGGAGGGCGTACATAGCTTATACCTCCCTATAGCTATACCCCTTTTTTTGTCTTCTTCTCTCTTCTCTGTAGCAAGAACGAGCTTGAGAAATAGAGAGAGAGAGAGAGAGAGAGAGAGAAAGAGAGAGGGTTGAAAGTGTGCGAGAGAGGAAAGTGGAGACAGAGATAGGAAGTCGATTGTGTGTCTTCTTGGGTTCTGTAAGAGCAAGCGAGATACGAGTATTTCACTACGAAGGAAACGAAGCCTCGGAAGCACGCTCTGAAAAGTTTCCTCGGGAATGACCATTGTAACCTACCGGGCATACCCTAATTTCCTTCAGAAGAAGATCCTTTGTTCGTT
>NC_140810.1:18352500-18367500 GCF_050613455.1 Vespa mandarinia
TCTACGATAGGACAAAGGACGATAGTATACCACGGTACTTAGTCCTTCCATACATCATAACATTCATCCATTTCTCTTTTTCTTCTTCTTCTCGTCGTCGTACTTTACCTTTCGACATTTTTCTGAATTTACTTCCGGTGAATATGGCCTTCGACGCGAGTCAACTCGAATACAATTTGAACGAATCGAAATTCGTTCGAAACGAAAAGCTTTCGAAAGATTCCGTGTGCAAGGTTTATTTTTTTTTTTCTTTTTTTCTTCTTCTTTTATTGTTGTACGTACATGGTAGACGTTTGCGCGGTTGAACGGTGGTATCACCTATGCCTTTATATATATATATATATATATATATATATATATATATACAATAGTTTGGCTGGGCTGAGTTCTCGGACCAATAATCGAAGTTATTCTTCCGTCGAAATCAACGTCATGGAGTAGTCAACGTATTCGAGGTAAAAGGTTGAGGGTGGATGAGAGTAATAGTATGGAGGTTGGTGAACGTAGAGAAGAAGTAGAAGTGGAAGACGAAAAGAGTAAAAAAGAAATCGTATTCGATCGAATTCTCTCCTTCCTATTTCTCTTCTTTCTCTATCGGAAGAAGTATGAAGAGAAGGAATATTATCGAAAGAGGTTTATTGCACGTGCGCGTAATGAAGCAAGACCTGGGGCTCGTTCGTTACCACGTCATCCAATCCCCGAAACTCACTCCCACCCTATCATCCTCTCTCTTTCTTTAAATATATATATATATATATATGTGTGTGTGTGTGTGTATATATATATTTCACCATGTATTCAAAAGTGCAATGTCACAACAAAGCCATAGGAGAGATTTTTCGTGCGAAAGGAAGGAGAAATTTAATGATAGAATGAGAGAAAAGCTTGTATTCCGTTTATCAGACCACTTATGACAGAGAGAGAGAGAGAGAGAGAGAGAGAGAGAGAGGACGATGCACTCGTGATATAGTACGATGGTTATACCACGCCTCGTAAATCTTTCCAGTCATATATATATATATATATATACCGTGTACGTGCGTATGTATGTATGTGTGTATAAATAAGAGCTTTAAAAACCTCTAACGCGTGCGTAGTATGCTCGCGGTTGGGTTTCTTCTAACTGGAAATGAGAAAAAAATTTATCTCTCACGGCACGAATTTCACGAACAAAAATGAATTTGAGAAGGGAGAAAGAGGAGGAGGTAGGGGAGATTTAGGGGTTAGAGGGGGTGGTAAGGTGAGCGAAACGGCGGGGGCGTGACAGTACTCCGTTCCGCCATGAACGGGGGGTGAAAGTTAACGGGCTCCCTTCGGAAGGGTTTAACGATGTTACGTCGTAAGAGTTGAGTATAGACGGTCGCTCAGCAGCTCGCTCGTTCGCTTCGCGTAATTCGTGAAAGATTTACGTGACGACGAAGTTTTCGAGGGAAGAAACGAGGAAGGGGGAAAGTTTTACAGTACGAGGTGGGGTTGACCTGAGGAAGTGAACGGGGAAGAAAGGGAGGGAGAAGGGAATATATTGTTCTCCTTACCACCCATCCATCCAGTCACACACCCCTCATGAAAATAAGGAAAATTAAGAGAAGTAGGCATTCTTTTTATTCTGCTTTTTGTTTTTTTTCAATTTTCATTTTTTTTTCTTTTTTTTTTTCTTTTCTTTTTTTTTACACATATACTTCTTATCATTATTCTTTTTTTTTTTATTCGTCGTTAGTTTACGAGGGGTATACAATGAAAGTTTTTAATGAATGCTATTTTTTACAGATAAGAGTTCGATTACACAGTCAGAGAGAGAGAGAGAGAGAGAGAGAGGGAGGGAGAGAGAAAATCGTTTATATTCTTTCTCTTCGTCTTTTTTTATTTCTTCCTCTGTTACTTTTTTCTTTCTCTCTCTCTCTCTCTCTCTCTCTCTCTCTCTCTCTCTCTCCCTGTCTTCCTTCCTTTCCAATTCTTTCTTTCTTCTACTGTATTTTATTTTTTTTTTCTCTCCTCTTTCTTTTTATAAATTTTTTTTTGCCCCTTTCAACCGATACGAAAGAAAATTCATCCTGGGGCGGGCCCGGCGAGTCGGCTAATGAAAAACATGAGGTACGGAAGCTGATACGAAATGCTGCGTATATAGCCCGGGTATTACGGGCACTATGGGTACTACCCCTGACTCGGTTGGAAGAAAAATGTGGAAGAGGAAAATGCGGCGGTGGTGGCGACTGCAGCATTCGTTCCTCTCGTGTGTACGTCGACGAAGAAAAAAGATAGAGAAAAGGGGAAGGGGGAGGGTGTGGGCGAGTGGTTAAAGGAGGGAGGAAGGAGAAGAAGGGGTGGTATGGAAAAAGAGAGAGAGAGAGAGAGAGAGAGAGAGAGAGAGAGAAGGACGAGAAGTGCGAGAGTAGCCCGGGTATTGTTTGAAATGTGAACACTTAGTAAAGCGTCGAATAAAAGGGACGAGGCGAGGGTGGAAAAGAGAGGAAAAAAAATGAGAAAGGGAGGAAAGTGGGAGAGAGATGGCGTCGGAGGGCTTGTACGCACCCTCCATACCGTTGATATATGTATATATATATATATGTATGTATGTATGTATGTATGTATGTATGTATGTATGTATGTATGTATGTATGTATGTATGTATATATGTAGGTATATGTACGTACAATACGCGTCAGCCGTCGTCCGCGAAAACGAGTGGCCTCGCAAAAGGATTTCTTTCTCGAACACGTGGAAAATTTTACGTCGGCTTTCGCATACGAGTCTGATACCCATCACACGTCCGGAAAGCTTCTACAGTAGCGCTTGTGTAATAGTATATATATATATATATATATATATATATATATATATGTACAGATATGATATAACTATTTCTGTTTCTTCTTGTGGCGATGGTGTGGTGGCGATGACAGTGGTGTGGTTTTGTTACCAACAGCAGCAGGTCGTTGATGAAAAGCGAACGAAAGATTATTTCTCAAAGCTTAATCAGACTTTTATTCCTTTTTATTTATTTTTTTTTTCTTTCTTTCTTTCTTTCTTTCTTTTTTATTTCCATTTTTATTTCCTTTTTTATTTCCCTCTATCTATTGTTTTTTCTCCTTCTTCTTCTTCTTCTTCTTCTTCTTCTTCTTCTTCTTCTTTCCTTTTCTTTTCTTCTCTTTAATCATTTTATTATTCGTATTCAATATCCAGTTCGAAAAGGAGAGATTTTTTTAATTATGGAATGATCAACTATCTTTTTGTTCTTTTTCTTTTTTTTTTTTCTTTTTTTTCTTTGCTCGTTTTCATTCTTCCTTAATCGTACTTATTTGATTGAATTTAATGTTTGTTATGAGAGATATTAAATATGAAGAAAAAAAAGAAAGGGGGGGGGGAAAATAATTTGAACGTGAGTTTTTATTTCATTTTAACGTAGAGAAACTATATAGAAATAAGGTGAACTAGCGAAGGACGTAAAATTCTTCGAAGGAAGAAAAAAAAGTGAGAAAAAGAAAAATAAAATAGAGAAAAAGGAGAGAGAAAGAGAAAAAGAGAGAAAAAGAAAAAAGGAAAAATGTAGAATACTTTAAAGATATATATATATATATCTATATACATACACACATGCACACACACACACACACACACATATATATAAAAAAAAAGGAAGTGTCGGTCTCTCGCGTTTGAAGCTCCGGTATCTAGAAAAAGGACTACGATTGCAGGTGTCTTCTCTTGGCCGCGTGAGATCCGATCACTGAGAGGTGTACATACACATCGAATTTTTTTTTTCTCACTTCTTCTTTCTTTTTTTTTCCTTTCTTTCTTTTTTTTCTCTTTTTTTCTTTTCTTTCTTTTTTCTTTTTTTTTTAAATCGCATTACTTAACTCTAACGACGTGTGATTAAAAGAAAAGTACAAAAGAGAAAGAAAAACGAGAAAAGATTTTCCATTCGACCTTCTTACGACCTTCTTATCTATCATTCTCTTTCATTTTATTCTCCGTCAATGTATTTATCAATCGACGATAAGTTTTTTGTAAAATAATACGTTCGATATTATATGTGATAATATAATCAATTGGCGTAAATGTTTAACCTTTTACGATTTTCGTCACGCGTTATTACAAAATTTGTAATAATATTTTATTAAAAAATACTAATCATTTATTCATAATACCGATCGAACGTCGTATATATAAAGCTATATAAACTAAAATAAACGGCAATCTATTCTTTATTCTAACTTTATGCAATTATGCAAACTTCCTACGTACTTTGCATTATTTTTCTTCTATAAAATTAATATCGATTCAATTTATAAAATTAACATCGATTTATCCTACGTTAACCTTTTCTATATTTTTCCCCTCGTCGAAGTTTTATATTTTCTTCGAAGGTGAAAAACAAGATAGAGAAAGAGATAAAAAAAAATAATATTTACGATAGGACAATAAGAAGGTTTAAAAATCGAGCTTAATTAAGCTCGCGTTATCTAATTTCGTTCGTCTTGTTTATGTCACGTATTCTACGGAAAAAAAAAAGGAAGAAAAAAAAAGAAATTTAAATAGCAAATAGTCGATCATGAGGGAATGACGGAGGAGAGAAGGTCGGAGGGTCAGTGGAGGGAAGTTTGTATGAGAGAAAGATTCTCTCGAAGATTAAATTCGAAGTTCGTCCGATCACTATTATTCTTGCTCGCTTTCCATCGAGAACGCACCCCTCGAGGATTAAAATCGGCCGAACGATCGTCGTCCAACCCTCTTATAAACGGACTGGCTGATGCAGCAACGACTCAACGACTACAGTCTCTCGTAGGCTATGTTCTGCTTTCCTAAAGGAAGCTTCGAGTACGGCGTTCCAAAGTCTCGTTTCCAACACTCAACAAAAGCTAGAGAGAGAGAGATAGAGAGAGAACATTCGTCCTTATACGTATATGTGTGAGTGTAAGTGTATGTGTCACTTTCATCCCCGTAAGGCGATACCGACTTCTCGTTCGAAGTGATGTACGTATTTCAGCGATATTAAGACCTCCCTTAATGTACGCGCCCATTCGAAAGTGCGTTCGGTGAGATAAAGAAGAGAGGGACAAGGAAGGAGATGTAGGAGGAGATGGAGGAGAGGAGAAAAAGGAGAAGATAGAAGAAGAGAGGGAACGAAGGAAATCCTTAGATAATAATACCGCTTCTCGCGAGTCCCACCCCGTATTTCCATATTAATCTTTCACCGAAATGGAAATTTCGCATGGGAATGAGAGGGAACAAACGTGGACAATTTCGTATCTTTCTTTTATTTCTCGTCTATTTAAGTTTTCTTTTTTGATTTTGTTTTTCTTTCTTTTTCCTCTTTTTTCTCTTTTCTTTTTTTCTTTTTTTTCTTTTTTTTTTTTTGGCGAGATCATAAATAAAACCTTAATTTATACGAGAACCTTCGCGAGATCGTAATTAATAAATTGTAAGAGATAGAAAAAACTAATTTATCTCCATAGAAAATACTTTGTTAGAAAACACATTTATATATATATATATATATATATATATAAAATAAGTACATATATGTGTTGTGTGATATATCGAGAAAATTTAGAAGAAGTAAGATTAGAAAAACTTAACTCGTTTTTAATTGATTTCATTGAATATACGTTTTTATTTGTATATCTTTTTATATTCGAGAGAGATAGTGAGAGAGAAATAGACGGAGGAGGGAAAGAGAGGAAGAAAGAGAGAGAGAGAGAGAGAGAGAGAGGAGGGAGTAGGGTCGGAGGGGAAAGTATCCTTTTCTTGCAGCAGCAATACTTTGGCAAAAAGAGGAGACATCTGAAATCCCGAGGAAGGAGATCAAAACAAATCGGCTTTGCTGAGGCTTCCGGCAACGGCAGGAACGATGACGAAGTTGGTGGTGGTGGAGGAAGAAAGAGGTCTCTAAACGGAGGAGAGAGGGAGAGAGAGAGAGAGAGAGAGAGAGAGAGATGGATAGCATCGCTTGCCCGCGAGGAGAGGAGGGTTTATTCTTAATATTTGTAAGGTTTTCATCTCGAAAAGGAAAGACCGTGGCATTCGTTGAAGAAAAAAAAGGGAAAAGAACGGGACACACCCTTCGGCGTGTCTCGAAAATACGCAAATCCCGGATTAGATAACGGCGAGGGTGAAAATGTCGGATGATCCTTCCCGTCGATAAAATTCTACCAACGTTTCGTGTTCCTTTCCTCTTTTTCTTCCTTTTCATTTTCTCTTTCTCTTTCATTTTTTCTTTTTCGTTTTCTCTTTATCCTAACGTTTTTTCAAGGGATAACTTATATTTTTTCTTTTTTCTTCTTCTTCTTCTTCTTCCCAAACATTACTTATCGTTTTAGTTAAAATCTCAAGAAATAGGAAGGAGGATGGATGGCTTTGAACGCAACGAGTTCTCGAAAGTGACCTCCTTGTCATGATGATTTTCCAAAGGTAAGAGACCATCTTGTGGAAATTTCGTGAACTGGCTTTGTATAGAGATGTATTAGTAGAGGAACGTGACGAATGAAAAGCGATGGTTAGTGGCAGGTTGGTCGTGTTCGTTTTAGTTTAACCGAGAGAAGGAGAGGGAAGGTTTGCTTGGTGGTCCTGTCGGATGACGATGGCTCGGTTGATACCAGGACGATAGTGGTTGTATTGTTGTTGGATAATTGTTTAACAATTATTGTCGTTGTCGTTGTTTTTGTTGTTGTTCTTGTTGTTATCGTTGTCGTCGTCCTCGTCGTTATCGTTGTTGTCGTCGTAATCGTTGTTGAAGTTCCTGCCAGTCGTCTGCTACCTCGTGGTAGTACGCCAGTGTTACCGTAAATGGAGAGGTTTAGACCGGGCTGGCATTGCCACGGTACAGAGCTCACGGCTACGTAACTAATTACCTGAACCTACCGTATACAACTGAGCGAGTTCATTGGGGAAGGTTGGGTGGTTGGGGATGAGAGGGGTGTGCGCGAGAGCAGAGGCGAGTCATGGGGCTGCCGCCGCTGTTGCTGACACCAAAGACTTCTCAACTTCCAACCTGCTCCCGACTCGGTGCCAGCCATAATACAACTTTGCCCGGTTATACGAATATTCCGCGGGTAAACCAAAAGCCGGGCCTTTAGCTTTCGACTCGGCTGTTGCCTGTACTCCTCTGGTCCTCTGATACTAACGCTTGTATTAGTGCTGCCGTTATTGTTGCTGTTGCTGTTGTTGCTATTGCTATTGCCATTGTTGCTCCCGTTATTACTGTTACTTTAACGATCGCTAACCTGTACATTTCGAAATGAAAGTTATTTATAAATGAGAATTATTTAAGAGTATATCAATCTAGACATATGTATAATCATTAAATATAATATATACGATATTACATGTACTCATCGGTTTAATTAATTTCATACAGATGTACCCTTCTATTTTGACTTCGTCAACGAGAAATTGGCTAGGATTTCGATTAAATTTTCCTCGTTCGGAGTGAGACGGTCAATCCGATACTTATTCGTTCGAATTTTAAATAATAATAATATCTGTCATCTATCTCGGGACTTAATACAGAGAGAAGACTTTCACTGGGCATCATCTTAAACGACGATGCGTGTCTCGTTCTTAAATCGAAAAAACGTTCACCGCGAAATGAAATAACCGCAAATGGATTTGAGACTGAGGGAAACGAGAGAGAGAGAGAGAGAGAGAGAGAGAGAGAGAGAGAGAGAGAGAGAAAGAGAGAGGCAACGAGTAAAAGAGAATTCCTTTTCACTGACAAAACCATCGGCGCTCGATGGAAGTCCTCGTTCCTGGCCACATCGGACTGACGTGTCATATCGACCTGCACGTCGGAATATGATAGGGAGGTATTTATACCAGACAAGCCTGCCAGTCGGAGGAGGAGCCAGGGTGGTGGTGAGGACATGTCGGAGGTGGTGGTGCAGGAGATGGTCGAGAGCATCGAGGGAATGGGAGAGAGAGAGAGAGAGAGAGAGAAAGAGCGAGAGAGAAGAAGAAGAGAGATGGAACGAGAGAGAAATGGACGACAGCGATAGAAAGGAAGGGCGATCGAGAGAGAGAGAGAGAGAAAGAGAGAGAGAGGGAGAGAGAGAGAGAGGGAGGGAGAGAGAGAGAGAGAAGATCGATCCGATTTTCCAATCTCGGCCCCCCGACTGTATTTGAATTCCAGTAGAAGCTGATGGCTGCGCGTGCTATAGTATACCTGATCTCTAAGCCGTATGTACCTACCTACCTACCTACCTACCTACCTACCTACCCCACGTTTCCTATCCACCCATCGATAGAGAAAGATAGAACTAGATCATGTATGTATGTGTATATATATATATATATATATATATATATATATATATATATATATAAGAGAAAGAGAAAGAGAGAGAGAGAGAGAGAGAGAGAGAGAGAGAGAGGATCATAGACACGAAGCTCAGTTAGCTCTTACGACGTGTTACAACGTGCCGAGAACGGCAAACGTCGAAGGTTGTCACCTAATGATCCAGACCTATGTTTCCTTGGTCCCAACGCTGTCATCCTGATGCTTTGACGAACGAAGCGTCGAGAGATCGTGATTATGGTCCTCCCTTGTCTAAAGCAAAGTCTGGTTAGGGCAACTGAGTAACGATTTCTCGCGGCAACGTAGAGACGCTCCAGGGTAAATGTCTTCATTTCATTTTCGTCCTCTTAACAGCTAGGACAATTGTAATATGTCTATCTCTTTTTCAACGTCATTTCTTTCTTTTTCCTTCTTATTTATTTATGTTTTTTTTTTTTTCTTTCTTTCTTTTTTTCTAATGACCTGACAACTATATACAATACGATACGCTATCTAACAAATATATATGTATATATATATATATATATATATATATATATATATATATATTGCTTTCGATACGCTATCATCCATGAAGGAATTGAAGATTCTTCCGATTCAACTCGGAAGCAATTCTGTTTCTCTCTCTCTCTCTCTCTCTCTCTCTCTCTCTCTCGCTTTCTCTCTCTCGCTTTCTCTATATCTCTTTCTCTATTTATCTCTCTATCTTTCGACAAGAAAGACATCGAAGTAGAGTTTTCATTATCGACGACCGAGTACAGTTTCTTCTTCCGATTTATTTCTTGCTCTCTCTCTCTCTCTCTCTCTCTTTCTGTCTCCCTCTCTCTCTCTCTCTCCCTCTCTTTCTCTCTTACTCGTTGGAACTCGTATCAGAACACGAACTAGGAGAAATTGGAAGAAAGGAAGGAAGATATGGTGGATATAGAAGGACGAGAAAGAGACGAGAAGAGGGTAAACCAAGAGATGGTGGGGAAGTGGAGGAAGAGAGGAAGATCGATCAGATTTTCCAATCTCGGTTGAAGACCCATCAACTACTACCACCCCCTAACCCACCAACCCTCTCTCTCTCTCTCTCTCTCTCTCTCTCTCATCGTTGGTCGGCAACTGTATTTGAATTCCAGCGCTTCGCTCGGACACAAGCTTCGAGATTGACGAAGCTCCTGCACCGAGAGAGAGAGAGAGAGGGAGAGAGAGATAGAGATAGAGATAGAGGTAGAGAGAGAGAGAGAGAGAGAGAGAGAGACCAAGCCACCAGCTGTTCGACGATGTAGGACCGTAGCTAGTGCTTGATAGTATAGATTCCTATGTTACGAGAACATATAGGTGAAACGTATATCGGTAGAGAATCCAGCAGGATAGAATACTAGAACAGTGGATATTCGATAGTTCCTGGAAGTGTAGAATCGTGTTGTAGAAAGAGAATCTCTCTCTCTCTCTCTCTCTCTCCTGTTCTTTCTACACACATATATATATGTGTGTATTATATATATACGTATATATATATATATATATGTATTTGTATAGATATATATATACCTATTTCCTTCTATCTTTTGGGTACCAACATGCGTCGTCCCTATTTCAACTCGCTTTACTTCACCCTACCTGATCACCTCTATCCAAAGACATTCACAGAGGAAGAGAGAGAGCAAGAGAGAGAGAGAGAGAGAGAGAGAGAGAGAGAGAGAGAAGAGAATTCTAGAGAGAGAGAGATAGAGGTGTACGCGCGTGCACGCGCGGTTGGTAGTTGCGGCCGGTGCTGCGATTGAATGCTAGGAATTTCATCATGAGTCGAGTCGTGGAGACGGCGGGGCTCGGAGGGTGGAGGAACCGTTCTCGGATCACCCACTACCACCCTCCGTGCCTCGTTTCTGTAAAGAGAGAGTGAGAGAGAGATAGAGAGATAGATAGAGAGAGAGAGAGAGAGAGAGAGAGAGAGAGGAACGTCGAACCCCGCGAATCGACGTTATAGCGGCAGCAATAGGGCATGTACGATAGAGGCCGAAGCAACGGGGCCAGGGAGCCCCTTGCTTAGCAGGCAGCCCGTTCCAATCATGATTCCACGCTCCAACGTTTGAAGTCTCGATTGAAAAGGGGCGGAGGTTTGGCCGAAGAACGAGTGTTGCCGTTACCGTTGCCGTTGCCGTTGCCCTTGCTGTTGCTTCTGCTTCTACTCCTGCTTCTGATTCTGCCGCTGCCAGTGCCGCTGCCGCTACTGCTGTAGTAACTAGAATATCGTATAACCATGTATACTCTAGGATATAACGTACGAAAGCGAGTATCAATGTTCTGCTTGGTTGTTACGTTCGTAGCTACTATCCTCGTCTTTGCATCTCTCTCTCTCTCTCTCTCTCTCTCTCTCTCTCTCTCTCTCTCTTTCTCTCTTGGCATGCTTTACCTACCTGCTGACCGTCCACGGTGGATACGGTGAACCAACAACGTATGAAGGTACCCTGCACAGAGGAAGTACGTTCGCTAAAGAGATGAAAACGATAATCATGGAAGCTGGAGAAAGAGAGAGAGAGAGAGAGAGAGAGAGAGAGAGAGAGAGAGAGAAGGAAGGAGAGAGTAATTTGATTTCTAGCATATAATTCATTGCTAAGTCTCTACGCTATATTGATTAACGTATTAAAAGGTTGCTTATTTAAATGGATAAGTAATAATATTTGCAAAACAAGATCGCAAATTAACGTTAATAACTTTTCTCTTAATAAAAATCGTATTTCGTATTTAATTGAAAGGTTTTCTTTTTTTTTTTTTTTTTTTTTTTTTTTTCTTTTTTTTGTTTCATTCGTCGTTCAATATAAAGGATCATATTTTTTTTTTCATTTTACGATTACCACTACGAACTATTACCCCTACGACGGGCAATCTTAGTTCCTTCGATTATCGGTATAAGCGAACGATGATGAACGGTAGTCTAACTGAAAGGCTACAACCATGGAAGAATGAATGATATTGGATTGGCCGTGGCATCGATTCGATGATGTGTACCATCCCTGGAAGTTAATCTGGGTCATACTTTTAATCGGGACGCGAACCGGCTACGTACGATTCTTCCTGCTTGACCCCTCACATCATCCGACGACGCACGATTCACGAACACACAAATATATCTCTATGTAATACGAAGAGAGAAAAGGGGGGAAGTAAAAAAAAGAAAAAAAGAAAGAAAAAAGAGAAAAAAAAAAGAGAAAAAAAGAGAGAGAGGAGGCGGAGATCGAGAGACGCCTTATTAGCGAAATGGGTTGCCATTCGTACCTAGTAGTAGGCCCCTTGAAAAGAGGGGTCTTCTAGAGTATTGCACGCATATATCGAAAGAGAGAGAGAGAGAGAGAGAGAGAGAGAGAGAGAGATAGAGAGAGAGAGTTGGAGAATCGAAGAGTTTGTACGAGAAAGAAAGAGAGTAAAAGAGAAACATAGAGAGAGAGAGAGAGAGAGAGAAAAAACCTCGGTATATCATTGTGCCGGATCTCATCACAAAGAGTAGCGATAGCATCGGCCCTCCTGTTGATCTGACTGCCCCTCCCCCACCCCTCCAGCAAACCCCGTCGATTCGTTCGTTCGTTGGTTCGTTCATTCGTTCGTTCGTTCGTTCGTTCGTTCGTTCGTTCGTTCGTTCATTCCTTCCTTCTTGTTCAGCCGCCTACGTTCGTTCATCCGTTTCGGTTCCCTCGTTATTACAAAACGTGGAGTCGAACCTACACTGGCTTCCAGCAGAAGAACACGATGTAAACTGGGGGAGGACTACTCTCTCTCTCTCTCTCTTCCTCTTTATCTCTCTCTCTATCTCTATCTCTATCTCTATCTCTATCTCTCGACTTCCCTTCTCATTCTCCCTCTTTCTCTTTCTCATTCTCTATATAATCCATAGGAAATTACATATTATTATGACGTGCTATTAAACGTGTAATAACCGAGCACGAGACGACGATACGCCAGGTGGCCCGTTTAGAGCAACGATCTCGAAAGGATCTCGTACGATGATAAAGATCTACCTCGTTCGCATGCTTAAATGCTGTGGTTCGGAGAAGGGATTGGACATGAGAGGAGGGAAGAAAAAGGGGGAAACTCGCGTTTCTCTTGTACGTGGACACGACGCCTTTTAAATTGTCGCTTATACAACTTGATACTCTCGTAGAATGCTCTTAATTCTATATATTCAACGAACACATCCCTCATTCCCTTTCTTCCTCTCTCTCTCTCTCTCTCTCTCTCTCTCTCTCTTCCTTCCTTTCTTTTTTGATCTTTCATAATCAAATATTAGACTGATTACACACGTCCTATCCACGTGACCTGTCGTTCGCACGAACGAATACTTACTTTCGTGTCATCAAGATATAAAACGCGCTAGATTGAAATCAATTTTCTCTTCTATTTCTTTCTTTCTTTCTTTCTTTCTTTCTTTTTTTTTTTCTTTTGTTTTTTTTCCCCCCTTTTTCTTGTCATTTCTTTTTTGCAAAATCTCGAAAATGAAAGCTCTCACGTTTTTATCGTAAAATCGTCAATTTTTATTTTCTATAGAATTTAATTGAAAACTGAAAGAGTAAAAGAGTAAAAGAGGAATGAATGCGAATACGAACAATCGTCGTTCTATTAGAGTAATATAGGAATAAATTTGTACGTTTAGATTATGAACGAGACGCCAACGAAAAATGTCGACGTAGGAAAAAGAAGAAGGAGGGGTAGGGGGCGGGGCTGAGGGGTCAGGAAGAAAGGTAAAAGATGTGCGGTAGTAGCCGAGAATAGGATGAACGAAAGAGGGATAAAAAGAGGGGCGGGAGGGATTTATAGGATAGGATAGAGTAGAGATGGCGGTGGGTGGGTGGGAGGGAGGGAGTGAGTCCGCACAAAGTGTCGAGAGCTAGTTTGCGCTATAATCTACTATCTCGTCGTTTGCAATTAACTTCTCTTGATGATGTCACGTTTCGTTCGCGCCTCATTTCCAGTCCCGGCCTGTATAACAATCTACCAAGCCCTCTTTTCCGACGATCCTTTTAACGCACACTTATAAATTCCGTAATCAAGTTTTTCCACGCCCAAGGAAATTTACGAATCTCTCGTCGTTGTCGTCGTATCCGTCGTCGACGTTGTTCACCCTCTTTTCGTCATCTACGTCTCACGGCAATCTCCCCTTCTTCTTCTTCTTCTTCTTCTACTTCTTCTTCTTCGTCTTCTTCGTCTTCTTCGTCTTCTTCTTCTTCTTCTTTCTCTTTCTCTTCTTCCTATTCTTCTCATTCGTCTTTCCCTTTATACATTCTCCCTTTTTATTTATACACCCTCCCCTTTTTCCTTCGTCTTTCTCGATCTTCCCATTTTGTAAATCCTCTTTTTCGCACTTTGATCTGATTTGATTTTCATTTTTTGATCATTTCCATTCGATTTACTGTAAATATATACATAGATATATATATATATATATATATATATATATATATGTATGTATGTATATATGTAAGTATATTTACTATATCGTTCACAGTATTTTTCATATAAATAGGTATAGAAATTTATTCATACATTATAGATAAATTTAATTTTCGAAAAGTATAAGAAATCAAAGGCCGAATATCTGTATATAAATTATTTTTCTTTTTCTCTTTCTCTCTCTCTCTCTCTCTCTCTCTCTCTATCTCTCTCTCCCTTTCTTTTTTCTTTCTTTCTATTCTTCTTTTTATCTTATAAATCTTATCAGAAAACTCTAACGAATAGATCGGCAATATGTATATTTCAATATAAGTGCCAATTAATTGGAATATTTGTTATGAACGATTTGTTTAATAACTACAAAGTTTCCAATCAAATATTTGCACAAGAGAAACGTGTTGAAATGCATGTACATTAAACTCGAGACTAATTTTCATCGTCGATCGGGTGAAAAGCGTCTTGAAATGATCGTTTACGCAATCCCGACTAGCGTAAAATCGTCGAGTAATGAGGATACATTTATCATAGAAATCACATCTCGGCAAACACCGACCGTTAAGTACTACTTCGGTCTTCTTTGCCTACTTATTTTACACTTGTTCATCGATTTACCTATACTTATATGTTCTAGCTAACGTAACCTTAAGATGAAATAAGAGAGAGAGAGAGAGAGAGAGAGAGAGAGAGGTTCCTTCGTGGTTATCTCTCTTAAGAAGACATAACGTTTTTCAACGTTTCAATCTGCATGCTCGTTACTTGCTTTCAGTAAGGTGTCGAGTAACTATGCGATGTATTAGCTATCCATACGTAAGAACGAGAGACAGCATCGTCATCTTGAGGTACTACTATGCCACAAAAGCCGTATAGAGGATTTATGGCAAGACGATCAACGATCGAGTTAGAGAAAGAAGGATAGATAGGTAGATAGAGTAGACAGAGTCAACGAGTGAGAGGGAGAGAGAGAGAGAGAGAGAGGGAGAAAAAGAAGGGAGGGAGAGACTCGTTAGGCTAATTAGTCGTCTCTACCAGGATATCTATAATATAATCAGAAACACACACCTATTAAATTTATATTCGCTACAAACGATGAACGACGACGACGTGTCGAAATATTACAAATTCTTCTTACTGAATGAAAAAGAAATATTTGGTTTGAATTGAAGAAATTTAGAGAAAAAAAAGTAATCGTAGATGTTTTATATCTTTGATTAATATAAATTAAATTATCGCATGAGACCATATCATTTTTGTAAACAAAATTGTCCCTTTTTTTCTTTTTTTTA
>NC_140810.1:18380000-18397500 GCF_050613455.1 Vespa mandarinia
CTTTTGAGAAGAAAGGGACGAGTGTTTAATTGTTTCCTCTTTTTTCTTCCATTCTTTCTCCTCTTTTTTTTTTCTTCCTTTCTTTTTTTTTTCTTTTTCCATTTTTTATTTTTTTATTCCTAAGTAAAATCTCGTAAGAAATCATGTTTTACGTGTCTCATGGTTGGCACGGTAAGGGCATTGCCCGTCTGCATTTCTTCGTAAACGACGAGAACGACGATGTGCTAAGGAAGAGAAGGTGGTAACAGCACGGGTAGAAAAATGAAAAAAAAAAAAAAAAAAAAAAAAGAAACGCGAGACACTCGAGACACGTGTCTAGGTCAACCGGTTAACCCTTTAACGGCCTGACCAAAGAAAGAACAAAAAAATGAAAAAGAAAAGAAAGAAAGAAGAGGACGATAGACGACAAAGAGAGAGAGAGAGAGAGAGAGAGAGAGAGAGAGAGAGAGAGAGAGAGATTCGAAGAAGAAAGGAAGGATGAGAGGAAAAGGAGGAGAAGGAGGAGGAAGAGAAGAAGAAAGAGGTAAGAAGAAGTAGAAGAAGAAGGGTTGTTGTAACGAGTCGCGCGAAATCAAGAAAAAGGAAATTAAGGGAGAACAAAATGAGCTTTCTTTGTGTCTCTCTCTCTCTCTCTCTCTCTCTCTCTCTCTCTCTATCTATCTATATATCTATCTCTCTCTGCCATGACCGAGACTATCGTTCACCCTTTAAAAAAAGAACGAACGTGTTTTCGTTTACCTAAAAAAGGGTTGTCTGTTCTTAAAATCATTCTGGACGATCCAAATCCGTTTTTCCCCCTGACAAAATAATTCTATCTCTCTAAAAGTATTAAAAGTAAAACTATTTCACTTGGATTTTCTGAATAAAATTATGTCTCCTATGTAGAAAGGATTATATATATATATATATATATATATATATATATATATATATATAACATGATATTTATACATCGTTTAATCGTTATATTATATTATTATAATAATTCTTAAGATTCTCTCTTTTAATTGAAAATAATTTCAATGAATAATTAAACTCTGATCAATTTAAATAGTTAAATGAAAAAAAGAAAAAGAAAGTCATCTTTCTTGAACTGATCCCCAAAGTACTGCGATCAACTATGAGGGGTTACGAAAGGGGCATATGGAAAATGACACCAAAGGACGAGTATCAGCTCTCTCCCTACATCCCTCCCTCTCACTCTCTTTCTCTCTCTCTCTCTCTCTCTCCCTCTCTCTCTCTCTCTCTTTCTCTCTCTCTTTCTTTCGCTTGGTTTCGGTTGTCCCGCTCGATTATTCGAGCCGTCATCGAGAATTTACAGAGAAAAGGAAAACAAGTTCGGTGGATGTCGAAGGTAGTATCGTCGCGTAGTCGTCGAAGGGTGAATAGGGAGCAAAGGTAGAGGGTGTATAGGAGTAGCAACGACAGTTAAGGTTACATCCGATGGTCGTTTTGGCTAGGGATCTTCTCTCTCCCTCTCATTCTATCTCTCTCTTTCTCTCTCTCTCTCTCTTGCTCTCTCTGTCTTTCTCTATCATCTCTCCCCTCTACGAACGAACAGCTCTCGGCAGAAAAACCACCCCCGCGGCACGGTATTCTGGCCCTAGTCGAGCGAATGAGAGAACCCTTCCTCCCTGTCCTCCCGACAGCAGCGGAGCACCTACACCTCCCACGTTGCCCCGGCAACCTCGGCTTGGGGTTGGCCACCGCCGCCTCCGTTGCGCCACGGCTCCATTCACCGCACCTACTACCCCCTTCGACCCCTCGGCAACCTTCCTCCACCCACTCCTCCGCTTCACCGACTCCTCTCCCTCTTCCATTTCCACCACCGACTCGACTCGACTCGACTCGACTCGTCCAACCCCCTCCAAGCCCCTTCAACCCTCTTCTCTCTTTCTCCCTCTCTCTCTCTCTCTCTCTCTCTTCGTCATCCTTCTCTCCTCCTCTTCTGCCTACTACTCCTATTTCGGCATCCCCTTCTCTCCTCTCTTACTTCTCGATCTTCTACGACGTAGAAACTATGCGAGACTCTCTCTCTCTCTCTCTCTCTCTCTCTCTCTCTCTCTCTCTCTCTCTCTCTCTCTCTATGTCTCTCTGTGCGTGTATGCGTGTATTTGTGTGTAGGAGGAGTGAGAGAGAAACGAGGGCGGCGGCAGCAGCTTCTCTGGAAGCCAACCGGATTAACGTATCTCGAATAATTCATGCGTACTTCGTTCTAAGGGACCCAAAGAGGCGGGAGGGAATGGATGGATATATGTGTATGTGAGAGAGAAAGAGAGAGAGAGAGAGAGAGAATACACTGGAACATAGTAGAACGCGTGTTAGGAAAGACCAATTTGCAAGATTCTAATCATAGTCGAGTTCGCGCGACGTTATCGTCTTTTTGATCACTCGCATTTGTGTACCGTATCTACTTTTATATATATATATATATGTATGTATATATGTCTCCGATGTTTTTCTTCATTATGAGGAACAAAAAAACAGAAAACAAAAGTTGCCTCCTTTAAACGGTTCGTAAAAAGATCATTAAATGTATACTTCGACATTTGATAATGTCAGATCTGCGAAAAGAGCTATGGCTTTTTTTTTTGCAAATATTGAAAAAATTATTGAACATTTTTCTCCATAAACAATTTCTTTTGTATTATCTCTCTCTTTTTTACTCTCTCTATTTCTTTCTTTCTCTAAAGAAATTAGACTGGATTTCATTACGAAATCCTCATTTTATCGAACGATTTAGAAGAGAAAGAGAAAAATAAAAAAAAAAAAAGAAAAAAAGGAGAAAAAGAAGAAAAAAGACTAAAAAAAAAAAAGGAAAAACAATCATTCTTTCCGCATCGTATCTTCGAGCCCTTAAAACATCGTGGCACCTTGAAAAGGAAACGGAAACTTTTTGGAACGTGTTAACGTAAACCGATTTTCAAGAAGAGCTCCCTAACGTAGATGCGACGCGATCGTTTCCATCTTCCCTTTTCTTTCTCTCTCTCTCTCTCTCTCTCTCTCCCTCTCTCTCTCTCTTTTTCTCTCTTTCTCTGTGTCTCTTTCCATCCATGTTCTTTCTCGAACACGCGACAACCCTCTTGAACTTTGTCGAGGAGGAGAAACTCAAGTAGAGAGACTTAAACGGTGTGTTTCTCTCTCTCTTTCTCTCTCTCTCTATATATATATATCTATCTATCTATCTATCTTTATCTATCTATCTGTCTTTCTATCCATCCGTCTGTCAATCTCTTCCTCTCTTGTTCATTTTCTCTCTCTCTCTCTCTCTCTCTCTCTCTCTCTCTCTCTCTCTCGTAACAGGGTGGAAGTCGATTTTCATCCATCTCGGAGGACTCTCTCCTCCGTACAGCTTCAAATAGGGTGAATCAAATTGGCGTCGCGTAGAAGAACCGAGAAGAACTGGATTCGATCTTACGCGTGGAAAACGCCCCGTATACTACGGCTTGTCGCGCGAATCAACCTTTTCGGCACTCTCTTCTTTCGATTTGAGAAGCTAGAGAGGGAACGTTTGAGAAAAATAAATATTGAAAGATAAAAAAAGTTCCGAAGGTTATAGTGCGAATTGTTTTTCTTTCTTTCTCTTTCTCTTTTTTTTTTTTTTTTTGCTTCTTCTTTTAATACGTGGATAAATTTCCAATTATTTTTATTCGTGAAATAATGAGAATCATTTATTTTTATATTTTTCTTAAATCGATACATTATCTTGTATACGTAATTGGAATAAGATTTATATCGTATAATATATATGTATATAAATAATGTATTTATTCACAGTGACATGATGAAAATTAATTCTTTTTTTTTCTTTTTTTTTCATATGAATGAAAATATTACGAATCGACCACTTTTAAAGTTCACCATTATAATAAACATCGGAATGATAAGGGATGAATTTTTTATATGTCTTAAATCGATATATTATTCCGTAAATGTGATAAAAAGAAAAAGGAAATTTAAATTAGTTGATAAATATATAAATAATGTATTTATTCACAATGACACGATGAAAATTAATTTTTTCATTTTTTTTTCTTTTTTTTTTTTTTTTACGAATGAAAATATTACGAATCGAGACTTTCGAAGTTCACCACTTTAATAAACATCGGGGTTGGAATAAGGGATGAATTTTTAATATGTCTTAAAACGATACATTATTCTGGAAAATGTAATTAAAAACTTTACATCAGATAACGAATATATAAATAATGTATGTATTCACAATGACATGATGAAAATCAATTTTTTTGTTTTCTTTTTTTTTTTACGAATGAAAATATTACGTATTGGTAGTTTCAAAATTCATTACTTTTTACGTGTTAAAAAAAACATCGAAAGAGGGGGGGTGGTGGGTATGGGAAATAAAGGACGAATTTTTAATATGTCATAAATCGACACATTGTCCTCCTTTAAATGTAATTAAATTAAATGCAATTCAAATATTATAACAATTTTGAAGTTATTTATGTTAAAAAGGTCCAATTAAAAAATTCATTTTCCATTTCTGATTGTAGCTGATAAAAGAAATAGAGATCAGATAGTGAACAAGCCGCGACGGTCCTTCGGGAATGCTAAGATATTCTAGAATGCTAGATATTCTAAAGGAGTTTTCTGGATTGGTAGAATTGTTGAGGAAGAAAAAAGAAAAAAGAAAAAGGAAAGAATAAAAAGGAAAAGGAAAATAAAACTGAAAAGTCAGTTTCCATGAGGAACAAGTCTCGTTTGCATTGTTCACAGGTTCGAGAATGCCATTCTTCCTTATGGAAACTAGTCTTTTAGCTACTAGTTTCCTTCACGGGATGAGGGCAAACTAAGAATGGAAATTCGTAGAGGAACGTCGACGTAATTTTCATTTCAATTAGATCAGAGCGATCTAATAACTCGTATTTCCATTTAATCGATTCATTTTATATAATATATGTCTGGCATGTCGTTATAAAAAAAGGAAAGAAGAAAAAAGAAAAAACAAACAAATAAATAAATAAATAAGTTAATTAATTAAATGATGATTAATAGAACATTGAAAATTGTATATATTCCTTTACGATTTCGCAGATTTCTATAAACAATTTAACGTTATTTTCATAGTTAAATATATTTTATTTAACTTTTCATAGTTAAGTATATTTTATTATTATCTAAAAGATAATTATTTTCTTCGAAATAAAATATCTACAATTGTTTCATAAGATATCTTCAAAATAAAATATCGAGTTAGATTCAATCGTCTCGTATTAGACAAGTTATCGAGTTCGAATTATCATAAGAGCGAACGATTGACATAAAATATTCATTAAAAACAAAAAAAAAAAAGAAACAAACAAAAAAAAAGAGAGAGAGAGAGAGAAACAGAAAGAAAAAATAAACAAAAAATCCTTGTGAAAGGAAGTTAGCCATTCGTTCTAATCGTAAAATATTCGTATAATAATAATATATTTGAGATTTCTAACTGATACGAATAAAACAGTAGGTCTGTTCTCTCTATTGGTCTCGTTAGTGCAAAGATAAAGCTGTTGAACTCGTTCGAATAACGCTCGCGGCATAGTCTCTTTCTCTCTCTCTCTCTCTCTATCTCTCTCTCTATCTCTCTCTCTCTCTTTCTTTTGTAGTATAGAAACGTCATCGTATTGAGAGTAGAGCACGGTACGAGCTTCTATGTCCGCACGGGAACGCGAACAGATCGATTACCGTATTGGCGGTAGGAGTGCGCGTAGAGCCACGTACCGCAACTACGTGACAAATATTATCACGATCGACCTATGCGTAGCGTTTGATGTGGACGGGTTTATGAAAGGCCAACGCGCCTATAATCATGCCTCCGCGAACGCCGAAGAACAAATCCGATTTGTGTCAGCTATGAATTCAGATCTTGTTCGATTCATTTTCATTTAATCTGACCAGATATTCCCTTTAAACTACAAATAATTGGGATAATAAACAATGTTGTTACAACTAACAGAAATCGGTCTATTAAAGCCATCAAGAATGTATCATCAGAGATATATTTAACAGATCGCAGTATCAAGGACGTATCGAAATAATTGACAAGTCATTAGAATAATGGAGGATCGATCAGATGACAGATTGATAATCAACCGAAAGCATCGTTAGTAGTCCGTATGGATAGATAATCAAGAAGTCTATGAAAAGGATCAGTTAAATCTATTAGATCTGTCGATATTCAGTCAAGACCATTATCATCTGTTTATTGGGTAAAAGAAAGATTGATGATTTATCGACATCAAAAATGTATTGGTAACATTGACAATCTATGTAATAGATCGACCATTGATGCGACCATGTACACTAGTAAAGAAAGTACAAGTATGACGAGAAGTGACAGAGAGAGAGAAAGAGAAAATGTAGTGCAGTGTGTTAGGTGCACGGTGTAGGTTAAACGAGATCGATAAGGTTTACTCTGTGCTCGTGCCGCGTGACACAGAAGGGTGAGGTTATATGAAAATAGAGGGTTCGAAGAGAGGACCTTTTATTTCCGTCCTTTTTCCTTTTTAACTTTAAGAAAGAATAAGGAGGAGGTTCTTGGACGCAAAACAGAAGGAGGAAAGGATATTCGTCTGAAGGCGTCTAATGTAGACATTGGAGGGTCGCGCACAGTTTAAGAGAGAAAGAGGAAGCGAGAGAGAGAGTGAGTGGCTGAAGGGGGTGGTGGTGGGTCGCCCGTTTCCACCCTCCATTTCCACCCCCGACAACTCGCAGGCGGTCGACGGGAGCTCTGTGGCACCCACTCACCCACCACCAGCAGAGCCAGCACCGCCGCCGCCGCCGCCCCCGGGCGTCCTCATGCCATGCCAACCAACGAGCCGGGGCCGCTTTCGCTTTGTGCGCACCGGGGCGGCGGTACATCAAAGCCTTCTAGTTCCCGCTCCGGCCTTTGACGGCTGCGTCGCGGCCGCTCGCTCAGTCATCGCTCGGTAGGCGAAGCCAGCACGCCGCGCGGATGAGCTCGACGCCGTTGTCCTCGCGAGTCCTCGTCGGCCGGGATCAACGAGATCTCGCTAACCAGCCACGGAACTCGATCGGGTTCAACAGTGTTCCTAACCTTGATCAAAGGAGTCACTATGACTCCTCGTTCTATCAACGACGACGAGTACTCTATATGTTAAGAGGAAAGAGGTAAAGGAATGTCGCCTCGCGGTAGCAAGTGCGCGCGTGTTAGCGGTAGCAAAGCTGCCGCCACATTGGAGAAGGATCGCCGAGGTTCGAGGGAGTCTAGAACCTTCGAGGGAAACGATAAGGAACATCTTGAGCAACGGGAGGAGGAGAATTACCAACAACAGGAGAATCACCAAAAGCAGCCAATCGTTAAAAAAGAGTCAGCCGAGGGAAAGAATAATAATAATAAAAAGAAGAAGACATCAACGATGACGATGAAAAGACGGAGGAAGAGGAAGAAGAGGAAGAGAAAACCAGGCCGAGCGAAGACGACGCCGGAGACAGACGCGGCGGCAACGGCGGCGGCGGCGACGACGACGGCGGCGGCGGCGGCGGCGGCGGCAGCGTCGGCGGTTGCGGTGTTGGCGGTGCGCGAGGGTCGATCATGGATCGGAGCGCGCATGCGTCAACCCCTGGAGAGTACCGAAGGTGGCCTCGAGCAGCCCCGTGAAAACGGCACCCTGCTAAAACGACGGTGCTCGCAAAGCCCGCATCGCGACCTCCTATCCGAAAGCAGAAACCTTTCTAGCTCGCCCTGTTCCTCGCGTTCCACCTCTACATGTACCTCCAGTTCCACTTCCTCCTCCTCCTCCTCCTCTTCCTCCTCCTCTCGCCCTTCCTCGAGGTCATCCTCGGTATCCAGTAGCGAGGGATCTTCTTTGATCGGTAGTCAACTGAAAACGTCGGAGAGCACACGGCTATTTTGCAGAGACCGGAAACGGAAAGAAAAGAGACGCCGCGGTAGCCGCGAGTGTGCACGAGAAGAGACTAAGAAGGAAGAAGGGAAGGAGGATATTGTAACAGGGAAGGTGGAGGTAGAGGAGGAGGAGGAGGAGGAGGAGGAAGAGGAGGAGGAGGAGGAGGAGGAGGAGGAGGACGGCGACGACGACGACGACGACGACGAGGAGGAAGAGGAGGAGGGACCACCAGTGGGGGAACTCCAGACTCGATCCGCGCCGCCGATAACGTCGACTCCGATTCCACCTCCCACACCCTCTACCTCTTCCAATACAACCCCAGCAGCTGCTCCATTACCCCCTCTCTCACGATCCTCCTCGCCTTCAGCTTCATCCGAACCTCTCGTTGCCTCTTCTCCTTCCTCCTCGTCTTATCGTGCCGATTCTAGAAATGAAATCTCTGGTGCACGTCCGACCACTACCTCCTCCTCCACCACCTCCTCGTCACCTTTAGAAAATATCAGAAGCGCCTTGGAGTGCTACGATCGCAGTAGAATCTATCTGGCGCACGTATCATTCTTGGACTGGCGTGATGTACCTGGAAGACGACGTGGACACCTGGAGGAACACCGAAAACTTCATGGTGCAACCTCGAGGAGTTCAGAAAGGTCTTCCGGGGAAAGAGTCTGGGTTGTTGGGGCTGCCGACCATGATGGACATCATAGGACTAGGTTGTTAGTGGCTGGTCGTCACTGGAGACCACGTTGTCTCAGTCGTGTGAATATGCTCAGCCAACCGGTGGTATACGCCGGCGGTGGGAGAGGTTCCCTCACGGCTGATCTCTTTCTATGGTGGTTTCACCGTGAGTTCGCCGTAACTGCGATGGCCATGCACCCAGACGGTGCTGTCCTTGTGGCTGAGAGCGCCGATTATCTACCTCCCGAAGGGGACTGCGTTGCGGCCGATGGTCTTGTTAGACTCTTCGTCGTACCGAAGGATTGTCTCGAAACAAGGATCGTTGTAAGAGAATTAAGAGTGAGGTTAGCAATTGGAGCACTTACCAGAGTATACCATGGTGTATATCGAAGTAAATTCTCAACGATCGAACGAGATGATGATAGATTGGAGACTTATCTTCGAAGATTTACTCTCAAGGAAGCATTCGCGGATCTACATCGAGCCTGGCTAAGCGTACGATCGGAAACATTTGCCAGAAGTTGGGCCTTACCGAGGGAACGAGAGGATGTAGAATCACGTATAGGTCGATCTAACGTTACGGGAAACAACAACTCTATCCTTCGTACTATCGTTGCATCTGCGGAAAGGGAAGAGGACAGGATGCTGTTGGACGAACTCCGTGGACTGGCTGGTGAATTAGGTCTCAAAGTTGGTGACGAGGAACTTGCAAGATGGATCATCGATGGGGAAGAACGAACATCACGACGTTACGATACCACCACCACCACCACCACCACCACCACCACCACCACCACCATCGATCTCGACGTCGATCAATCGCGCCTCGTCAAAATCGAATCCGAACGCAAGTCAATCGATCAGGAATGCGAATTCGAACATGAGGACGATGACGACGACGAGGAAGATGAACCGACGGCCGAAGAGACCGTCGGACTTCTCACCAGAGTTCTCACGTGGATGGAAAGAGAACCATTGGATCCTGGACTCCTTCTCGCTGTTAGATCAATGCGCGATATAGCCGCTATTATGGTAAGAAGTTGGCCAATCAAGGATGAAAAATATTTCGAACCGACAAAACTGAAAACTTATACCAAGGGGGCCAGTCTTTCTTATTGAATAAAATCTTGTTGAATAAAATCAAACCAATTTTATCGACTGTTACTTAATCGAAGGGAAGAAAAAGATAGATAGATAGATAGAGAGAGAGAAAGAGAGAGAGAGAGAGAAAGAGAAAGAAGCAGACAAAAAGGGGAAGGAGAGCAAAGGGGAAGGGGGCGTATCGAGGCGTACCCTCGAAGAGCCACTTCAATTCGGCGATACGCCGTCCCACGGAAAAGCCGAACGAGCCCTCGAGTCCTCGAGAGGAGCGCGCGCGCCGGCTTTGCAAATTAACGCTCGAGATCGTCCTCGACGAATGCTCTCTCACTCTTATCCACCCCTCCCCCTCTTCCGTCCGCTCCCCTATCCTCCTCTCCTCTCCTCTCCTCTCCTCTCCTCTCCTCTCCTCTCCTCTCCTCTCCTCTCCTCTCTTCACTTCAGTTCTCTTCTTTTCTTTTCTCTACCTTATCGAATCGAATATCCAGTTTCCTTTTTAAGAGTCGTAGCTTGATAGGAGGGCGGCTGCTCCTGCGTTTCCAATGCAGTAGAGCTCCTCAGCCCCTTTGGATATCGACGAACTTGACCCGTCTTCGCCTTTCTCGAAACTGATACTTTCGTTTATTGATACCATTCGATATTCGATTGTATTGATCAACAGTACTTAATATATAAAACGTTTATCGTTAAATTCAAAGAAAAAGGATATCAATAGGCTAAAGCGAACGACAAATCTTCATTGTTCTCTTTTCATTTCTTTTCGTTTTCTCTCTCTTTCTCTCTCTTGCTTCGTATGATCTTTTTTTTTTTTGTTTACATTTAATTTAATTTTCTTTCCGTTCGTTCGTTCGTTCGTTCATTCATTCATTTTGTTTTTACCTTTCAGAGATATATTGTTTTGGTACTGTACGTGTTAAAGGATTTTCGTTTGATTTATTTTCCAGGCAAGCAAGATGGGCCTAGCAGGGACGCATCCAAGCGGGCTGCCCTTCTTCTGTCCGAACGGTGATCACCTGACGCAACCACCGCCCGCCCACATGGGTATACCTCCGTATGGGGCTTTGGATGCTGGCAAAGCTGCCGCAGCGGCCGGTGAGTACCTACTGGTAGCCGTCACCCGTCTATAACCCATGCGACCACCCACACGCTCCACGCATCGCGTTTTATTGGATATCGTGGAGTCTATAGGTTTAGCCGCTATTAAATTGACGTTTCGTGCCACGTTTTTCTTTCACTCTCTCTCTCTCTCTCTCTATCTCTCTTTCAAACACTCACATTCTCTCTCTCTCTCTCTCTCTCTGGTATTTTTTTCTTTTTTTCTTCATCATTGTTATTTTACACGCGAGAGATTGATGTACGGATACGTAAGTAATATATCAACGCGCGAATTGTCAGGTGTTATTCTGTTATTTTTATCGATGTAATTGCATTTTAAACCTCGATCTTTTTGTATTGTTGATTTTAAACGAAAATCCTTTTTTTTTCTTTTTTTTCTTTTTTTTTTTTTTTTTTTTTTTTTTCGAAATATATCTCGTTTCCAACGATCGATATAATTTCTATTGTTCTTTTTTTTTACTCCCTCTTTTTTCTTTTTTTTCTATTTTTTTTTTTTTTTTTTTTTTTTTTTTTTAATTTGGACACACTTTCTCTCTTTAGTCCGTGGCATTGTAACTCTATAAATATTGACGCTACTCTCGAATCTTAATTAACGTAACTATCTTACGGAGTGCGTCGATCGAATTCAGCGGTACGTAATAATAGCTCTTGTAAATCTATTCCTCTGTATCGACATCACTTTGTAAACTTTCACCCAAAGAGAGAGAGAGGGTGAGAGAGAGAGAGAGAGAGAGAGAGATGCAAATATTAACGCGTTCGTTACATTCGAAGTACCGTAACATATATCACGCGTATGTGCGTACGATGAACCGGAGTAGGACCACTTTGTACGTGCAAACAAAGCTATTTTGAAAAAGTGTAGGTTGTAAATAGAGAACATTCGTTTTATTTACGCACCATGAATAAAAATTCAACAATTTTGACTAACGATCTGTCTCTCTGCAATGATTTCACGTGGCCCTGCCTTTTTTTTTCTTTTTTTTTTTTAATAATAATAATAATAATAATAATAATAATAATAATAATAATAATAATAATAATAATAGTATAATAATAATTAGGACAAAATAGTATATACTTTGAAAGTTCGATGCTCGACATTGCGTAAACATTGATATATTCCTGAAAGTTTCTAATTGAAGGAATATTATTTCTTATCGAGTCAAGAGCTACGCCAAGTTCTGAATTCAGAAGAGGGAGGGTTGAAGTGGACGAACAGCATCCCCGATGTAGGAGGAGAAAGAAAGAGAGAGAGAGAGAGAGAGAGAGAGAGAAAGAGAGAGAGAGAGAGGGTCTCGTAAACTGGCGTCAAGTAGGAGAATAAGAGGAGGACTCACCATTAGGCTAATCTGCCAAGCATGCAGCCACCCTCGGGTGCCGGGTCAAGGGTGTTTCAAAGCCAGCTCGCTATTTCTACGGCTTCTCTCCTTCCACCCTCGTTGCCTCCGCCCTGGAACCGCCCTCTCTCTCTCTCTCTCTCTCTCTCTCTCTCTCTCTCTCTCTCTCTCTCTCTCTCTCTCTCTCTCTCTTTCTCTCTTTCCTCTCATCTCGTGTTCTCTTTCCTACAACGAGGAGCCATTGTGAAACACGACAGTCGATAACCAACCAGTACCTACTCTATTCTACCTATCACGTGAACATTCGATATCGATATACACGTTATATATTAGACGTTAGATGCACATGTGTCTAAATCGAAATTTTTTTTTCCTTTATTTTTCTTTTTTTTTTTTTTTTGTTTTTTTTTTTGTTTTTTTTTTCATATGATACAAGGAACGATCGACGATAAATCTGTCATAATTCGAAGAAAATTTTACTCGAAAAAATCTCTCTCTCTCTCTCACTCTCTTTCTCTTATCGTCGTTCCTCTCCTTCTCTCTCTCTCTCTCTCTCTCTCTCTCTCTCTCTCTCTCTCTTAAACTTCCTGAATACTTTCGAAGAGGAAGAGGAAGAGAGAAAGAAGAAATGTCGAGACTCGCTTCGATCTTCTCTTTCCTCTTAATCTTTCTCTTTCTCTCCTCTCCTCTCTCTCTCTCTCTCTCTCTCTCTCTCTCTCTCTCTCTCTCTCTCTCTCTTTCTCTCTTCCGATCCCCTTCGCGTGTCTCCTTAGTCTCCGGAATATGTAGATGGGGCTGATAGCGTTTATGCACGACTACAAGTTCGTACGGCGGTTCGAGTTCTTTGTCTTGCAAACGAGCGAACGTTTCGTTCTCTCCTCTTCTCTCCTCTCCTCTCTTCTTCTCTCCTCACCTCTCTTCTCCTCTTCTCTTCTTTCCCTCGCATCACCACATCCCCCACCAGCATCGGCATCGTGACGACCTCGCGTTCCCTGCCTCTCTCTCTCTCTTTCTCTCTCTCTCTCTCTCTCTTTTCTTCTCTTCTCACTCTTCTATACTCGGTTTACCCCGCAAAAGCAACGACCCTCCTCGATTCAATCTCTCCCGTCTCTCTTGGACCACCACACCGTGCTTCCTCCTTCGTCTCTCTCTCTCTCTCTCTCTCTCTCTCTCTCTCTCTCTCTCTCTGTCTTTTTCTCTCTGTCTCTCTTTTTCTCCTTTTCTCCTTTTCTCTTTTTCTCTTTCTTCCTCATCGTCATACACCACCACACAACGACAACATGGTGACGACGTCGGCACCCCTGCCAACTTTCCTCTCTCACTTCCCGCGAATATATTTCTAATTAGCTCTACTTTTCGATCTCCATTGCGTGTTTATTTCGCATCTCTTCTCCGTTGCGATATTTGAGAAAAAGAGAAAAAAAAGAATGAAAGAGAAAAAGAGAGAGATAGATAGATAAAGAGAGAGAGAGAGAGAGAGAGAGAGAGAGAGAGAGAGAGAGAGATTGGGAAAATGAAAGGGTTCTCGTAGGAGAAAGGCGCAAACTCCGACCGGAGGAAGAAGAGGAGGAAGAAGGAAGAGGGAAAATTGAAGAGAGAGAGAGAGAAAGATAGAGAAAGAGAGGCTGTCGATGCTGAAGTTTCGTTTCGCCGGGGCTCCGCCATTGATCCGCTTAATTTCTCTCTTCTCTCGCTCCTCTTCCCCTTTTCTTCCCCATTCTCTCACCGTCCTTCTCTTTCTTTTTCCTTCCTCTTTCACCTTTCGTCGCTTTCTCTCTCTCTCTCTCTCTCTTTCTTTCTTTCTCTTTTTCTCTCTCGTATACTCTGCCGTCTGCGCTCTCCATCACCCAGCCGATCCAATCCGCTTTCCACTTTGGGGTGTGCGCGCGCGCGCGCGCGTCTCTTCAGCCACGCCGAGTTTTAGCTTCTCTCTCTCTCTCTCTTTCTATTCTACATATATATATATATATATATATATATATATATCTCACCCTCTCTCAATATCGTCAATGAGCCCGATTTCACTTCCTGCTTTTCCCATCGCTCTTTGTCTCTCTTTTACTCTATTTTCAAAACTTGTCTATGTCTTCATTTCCTACTTGCTCTCTTGCTCGCTTTATTTCTTTCTCTTTCCTTTCATTTTTTTCTTTATTTGTTTGTTTGTTTGTTTGTTTGTTTGTTTGTTTGTTTACTTGTTTCTTTCATTCTTTCCTGTCTTTCTTTCTTTCTTTCTTTCTTTCTTTCTTTCTTTCTTTCTTTCTTTCTTTCTTTCTTTCTTTCTTTCTTTCTTTCTTTCTTTCTTTCTTTCTATCTATCTTCCTATCTTTCTATCGTTTTTCACTCTTATTATGTAAAACCCAGATTGACAGTTTTTTTCCCTCGAACGATACAATTTTTCATACAAGATGGATGAAAAGTATGTGCAACGATAAAAGAATATGTTTACATGACGAAATAATATTGATGATGATATAGAAATATTTTTTAAACATTATAAATGATGATCTGATTCATCGTTATGAAAGAAATCCAAATTGACGGAGAAGGGAGATAGGAAATAAAAAAAAAATAAAAAAAAAAAAAAGAAATATATATATATATATAGAGAGAGAGAGAGAGAGAGAGAAAAGAGAGGGAAAGAAAGAGATGAGAAGGGAAGAAATTTTTTTTTGCATAAAAAAGAAATGCGACAAAAAAATTCGGTGAGGAAACTGTTATAAGCAAGTCGTCATTAAGAAGTCAATCGATTAGGACGTTTAACGATTGCAATTTCCTTGTTGCTAAAGTTGAAGAAAATTTTCGCACGGTCCCTCGCTAAATACTTTTTACGTCGATTTAGTAACAGAAAGGGAATAAACGAGGCGGCTGCATTTTTGACGCTGAACATGGCCACGCGAGTTAGCGATTGCGAAAGAAGACTCTACTCCGCACGTCGTATTAGACGAAGTAAACGAGTCCGACGTAATTGTCGGCCTTTATGGTTCGTACACGTTGAAATTCCATACCTAGTAAGGAACTTTCCCTTGGATTCCAATACATAATTGATCCGGTTCGTGATCAATGAATCAGTGACTTTCCATAAGCGGCTTATTAGACGATTTATTATATAAATGTCTAACTTAATGAATCGAACGCGAAGACGTTCGTGCTTAACTTTTATCGAGATAACGTTGTTATTTACATTTCAACCTTTTCTTTTTCATTTTCTTATTGTTCTTTCTTTCTCTCTTTCTCTCTCTCTCTCTCTCTCTCTCTCTCTCTCTCTCTCTCTTTCTCTTGACAAATTAATATCCATCAAAATTATTCTTCATGAATTATATCAAAAAGAGAAAAGAAATAAAAAGCACAATAATTAATACCTTATTATACGATGATAATTAACAAGATAAGATAAATTAAAATATATTTCTTAAGCTTTTTATCGATATATTTATATTTTCATTTTTAATTTTTCAATGAATACAATTAAAATTATTAAATGTTATTATAACGAAAACGAATATATATATATATATGTATATAAAATACAATGTATATGAACAAACATGCACACGCATGCTCACACATACACACACACACACACACACGTCACACAGGATCGGTATCGTAAAGCACTTGTAAATACGTTAGTTGAAGCCCTCGTCCTAGTAGGGCTCACCACGGGAACCTGCTGTATATACCACTCTCCTTCGCCACTCGCTGCCATACTCTTGAGTCTCGATCCCCTTTCGAAGAAAACTAACTCGGCTTATTCTACCCTTTCGTAGAAAAGATGTTTGGAATGAAATCACCACCTTGATCCTTTCTCACTTAATATCACGTTTATATATATATATATATATATATATATATATAAATCGATCGAATCCTTCTTCAAAATGTATCGCCTCCTGATAAAATCAAACAAATCGACGTTAATAATCCACTTTACAAGGTGGATAAATTTGATGATAGATTTTCTCGAAGAGAGAGAGAGAGAGAGAGAGAGACAGAGAGAAAGGAGAACGAGAAAAGAAAAAAGGGATTGAGAAATTACAAATGGCGGAGTTAGGAAATGACAATAAGAAGAAAAAAGAAAAAGAAAGCAAGAAAGAAAGAAAGGAAAGAAGAAAGAGAAAGAGAGAGAGAGAGAGAGGAAAAAAAAAGAAAAAACCCCTGAAAACCATCGAAGTCGTCGAGAAATCGAAAGAACGAAAAACACGAGAGAGAGAGAGAGAGAGAGAGACTATATATCGTGGTACACGGAATACCGGGAACTCGAGTTGTTCGAGAATAAAAGAGTAATTTTCCGGGTGGTGAGACGCCGATAATGGGGTTGCAGACTGCCGAGTCGACTGAAAAGTGATTAAGCACACATGACGGAGCCCGCGGACTTGCCAGGATATTACGAGCCACCCCTTTCGAACCATCCTCTCTCCCCCTTCTCGTATATACACACACACACACATACACACACACATATGCAGACTCACACTCTCTCTCTCTCTCTTTCTCTCTTTCTTTCTCACTCTTTGTCTCGTTTTTTCTCTCTCTCTCTCTCTCTCTCTCTCTCTCTTATTCCTACTACCATCCCATCCGCAATTCGTACTACCTATTCTCATCTCCTTTCGTATATACGTCGTATTAAACGGATAGCCTAACCATTCCTCTCCTCTCCCTCAATCTTCCTCATCTACCTAACTTCTACTAGCACTTCCTTCCGGCTAACCTTTCTTACCCTCCTCCTCCTTCTCCACCTTCTCCTCCTCTTTTTCTTCCTCCCCAACCCACACTACCACTACATCGATTATATTCACTTATCCTGAATCCAAATCAGGCCCATACGATACTTAACCCAACTAACCGATCGTAACATCGCGATACGATTCTTTTATTTCCTTACAATTCTTATTAGCCGAACTATTCGTTTCCTCGATAGCGTTTACATGATCCTATTGTTCGATGTTTCTACTACTATTCCTCTTTCTCCTCCTCCTCCTCCTCCTCTTCCTACCTCTTCTACTTCTCCCTTATACCTCTGAATGATAGAGATTACTCGTGCGGCGTAATTACGTTGAAAAGAAAAAGGAAATGGATAGGGAAGGGTGGAATGGGAGAATGAGTGGGTGGGAGAAGTGGGAGGGGACTGTGGGTAGGCCAGGAGTAAAGAAGTAAAAACATTTAACGATCGATGAAAAAAGAAATTGGTAAAACGAGCGGAAGAGGGTGAGAGGAAAATCGTGAATTAGGTTCATTCGCGAGCACGTTTTGATTGCTTCGTTGCTTTTTTTTTCCTCTCTTTTCTCTCTCTCTCTCTCTCTTTCTCTGTTATGTCGAAAAAACGTCGAATGACGAGAAGAAAACGGATGGTAAAAGGGAAAGAAAGGGATTCGAAAGGGACGAGGTTATAGAGCATTACGGACG
>NC_140810.1:18407500-18410000 GCF_050613455.1 Vespa mandarinia
CTTAAAAGAAAGCGCTGCCATCAACCAAATATTGGGAAGACGAGTGAGTAATAACGTTCTCTCGATTAATCGTCTTACTATTAAGACCAATGTTTTTCTCTACGTTCGAAACGAAGATAATTATTTACTCATCAAAAACCTATTACAAATTACGATAATCATTTCGTTATATCCATTCGATTTTATAAAAAGAAAAATAAAAAAATAAAAAGTAAAAGGAAAATTCAATCTCCGATTCGAACGCAAGATGAAAAAGAAGTAGTTAATATTCGTCCAAGTCAATATCTCCTCCGGAATGTCTTTCATCCGTACATTCCCCGAGATTATCGTTTTCAATCAACCTCAGATTAGTCGTAACTGACGCATAAAATGGATCGCTAAAAATCCGCTTTCGCTTGAAAAGAAAGGAAGAAGGAGAAAAAAAGAAAAAGAAAAAGAGAAAAAAGAACGAAGAAAAAAAGAAAAAAAAAAAAAAAAAAAAAAGCGCGCGCAACAAAGATAGAAGGAAGAGATGTTGGCTTGTCGGCGAGAAAGAGTTTGAATGTTTTCAGATATCGAAAGAAAAAAAAAAAAAAAAAAAAAAAGAAAAAAAAACAGAGAAAAAAAACAGAAAAAAAAACAGAAAAGAAACCAGAAAAAAAAACAAGACTAAAAAAAAAAAATATATACATAAGTATTATTATTAATCATAATAATAATAACGAGAGACAAAACGAGAGAAAGTCCCTTTAACGCATCTCGATAATGCATGCGTCTTTTTAACACCTTTGGAATACATATATATATAAAATATATATTATTCGCGTGTGTTGTTTTTCGAAAGAGATATATATATATACTAACCGTATACCTGCTAGTATCTCAGTACGTATAGAGCATTGTAGGTGGGATCTAAGGAAATCTCAGTACGCCGTAGATCTCTCTGTTCGTGGGTTATGGGGAAATTGGGGAAAGGTGGGGGGGGGGATTGTTGGGAAGGGGGTGGGCCGAGGGTAAAGGGAGGGAGTAAATGACGAGGGTTGTTGTACGAGATATAAATACGATAGAAGAGGGTCGCGTCGTCTACCTAGCCGATGATCTCTGTGTGTTGTTCTATATCGGCGGCGGCCTCTATCTATCTTTCGAGATAAAATAATAATATGTTCAATTGGGAGACACGGTGCACGGTTAAATACTGTGAGAGTGTGAATCTGTGAATCTGAATTTTGGGGGTATGATCACGCAGTGGCACTCGCTAAGCCGGGAGGAGCAGGCGCGGTATTATGAGGCGGCCAGGCAGGAGCGCCATCTGCACCAGCAACGATACCCCGGCTGGAGTGCCAGGGATAACTACGGATATGGCAGCAAGAAGAAGAAGAGGAAGAAAGAGCGCTCCGCAGATCCCACCGGAGGTACCACTTTCCAGTGCTAGAACAGCAGGCCCTTAATAATTCATTATATAATAATTAATAGTACCTACTGGTTCATTGAAACGATCAAAGTCTCTGTGCGTTTATTTTTGTTTACTTTTTTTTTTTTTTTAATATTTTCTTTTATTTTTTTTTTTATTTTTTTTTTTTTCTATTTCAGTTGTCGTTTCACTTACGATGATTTCTTATTTTTTGTTTTTTTTTTGGTTGCTTATTATTGTTATTTTCCTTATTTTTTTTTTTTTTTCTTTTTTTTTTTATTATTATTTTCTCTTTTATGTTGATTATTTTCTTTTTATTTTTTTTTTTCAAATTTCCTTTGTTTCTTTTATTCTCGATGCATTATTTTTTTTTTTTTGATTCTTTTTTATTTTATTTTTTTATTTTTTTTTATTTTCTATTTTTTTATTTTTTTTTTTTTTTTTTTTTGTTTTCTTGACATTCACTCTATCGTACGGACTATTTATCGACCGTCGTCTTTCGGATATATTTATAATATATATATATATATATTTATACATATATATATACACATATATATATATATTATATATTTGTTCGAACACATATATACATGTGTATATGTATGTATATATATGTATATATATATATATATATTGTGTATATTTATATATATATATATATACACATTTTTTAATCGTTTTCCGACTGAATTGGATTGGATTGTCTGTGGGGATTGTGGAATGTGGCGCAGCAGAGAAAAAAAATGGACTCTCGCGGCATGCAATGCAATCTTTTTTAATTATCTGGCCAACTCCCTAAAGCGGTATTCGTTCTCGGAATAAAAACCTGCTAACTTGATGATGATAATGATTATAATGATTATGACGATTATGATGATGATGATGATGATGATGATGATGATGATGATGATGATGACGATGATGATGATTATAATGATGATTATTATTATTATTATTAACGAAAATGCGAGAGCGTCAAAACCGGAATGCCTTAGGCATACGGGATTATTGTGTCTGGTAGAGGGGCACATATCTCGTACGATTGATTCGATTAATCAATCGATCGTTCGATCAATCGATTAATCGCACTATCGCCCGAGTAGAAAT
>NC_140810.1:18415000-18417500 GCF_050613455.1 Vespa mandarinia
AAGAACGCATATACATACATGATAGTTCAATTCTTTGTAAATAATTGTTTAACTTCTTAATTTCTTCTTTTGCGAATATGAGTGATAACAAAGACGAGGGTGTAAATAAAATTACGGGGTATCTTCGTTATAAAATTATACATTATTATTATTATTATTATTATTATTATTATTATTATTATTATTAATCGAATTTCGATTGGAATAATTCTATTTATATCTACTTTCCTTTTTTATATTCATTATCAACGAACATACACCAACGTTATAACGTCGTCTTTGGTACGCTCGTCGAACGAAACAAAAAAAAAAAAAGAAAAAGAAAAAAAAAACGAAAGAAAAGAAGAGAAAAGAAAAAGAAAATAATAATAATAATAAGTAGATAAATAAATTAATAAAATAAATAAATTATCTCGTATATTATTAATTCTTTAACAAAGAGTTTCTTTCGAGAATCGCGCGCAACAGAGGGCTAGGGGTGGGGGAGGATCTTAGCGTTCTCTCGACATGTATATATATATTACTTTCTTATTCTTATCGTCTTAAACTCCGTTCCGTCATCCACATGTTATCGTGGAACTTGAAAGTAAAACAAAACAAAATAAAACAAAACAAAACAAAAAGAGAAAGAAAGAAAGAAAGAAAGAAAAGAAACACAGAAAAAAGAAGAAGAGAGTCAAAAACGAGAAGGAGATTACAAAAAAAAAAAAAAAAAGAAGAAGAGAGTCAAAAACGAGAAGGAGATTACAAAAAAAAAAAAAAAAAAGGAAAATAAGTTGAAAGAAGGTGAAATAAAAAATAAATAAAAAGAAAAGAATAAAATGAACAAAAAAGAAAAAAAAAGAAAAGGAAGAAAAAACAGAATACGAAAAGCTAGAGCGAGTATATAATTACTTTTTATATACGTTGAACCCACGCTCCTATCACGAATGAACGTTGTATCCTCGGACGAAGGAAGATCTTTTCTCGTCTCGCGTCGTTAAAAAAAAAAAAAAAGACAAAAAAAAAAGAAAAACTAGAAGAAGAAAAGAAAAGAAAGAAGATAAAGAAAAAACTATATAAAAAAAAATATATATATATATATATCGAATGAAACAGGCAGATATTAAAAAAGAAAAAGAAAAAAAATGATAGAAAGGTAAAAGAAAATAATTCACAAATTTCAAAAAAAGAAAAAGAAAGTATTCACAAATTAATACGTAAAATCGTATGCAGAAAAAAAGCTGCGGAATAGTCAGAAAATGTGTCTTCCAAAAGATTAACAAAAAAAAAAAACAAAAAAAAAAGAAAGAAAGAAAGAAAGAAAGAAAGAAAGAAAACAAAAACAAATAAACAACAAAAAAAAACCAATAATAACAATATTAAAAAAATAAATAAATAAATAAATAAAAGAGAACGTAAAATATAAACTCAAAAAAAAAGGAAAAAAACGAACGGAATTTCTCTCTAATATATACATATACTCAATGTATACACGTATATATACATATATATATATATATATATATACACATTTATATATGTAGATATATATATATATATATACATATATATATATATATATATATATATATATATATATATACAATACGTTTTATCCCGGCGATCGATAGGGACGGCAAACAATATTCTACTGTACTTTGCTTGTAAATATCTCTTCTAGAACCACACTGTAGTTTCTATCGGTAATCACGAGCCATCACCACCCGTTTTAGCGCCACTAACCGCCGTAAACATATATACCGCTGCACCCGTGTAGTGCGCCCAAAAACGCCCCTCTACTCCCGGCTGGGCTTGTGAATTGTCCTGGACGTCATTAAAGGGGCGAAAACGAATCCCATCGGCGTTTTCGAGCTGTCGAGAATATAAAGAGAACGATTTAAGATATTAAAGTCACGGTCTTTTTTTTTTTTTTTTCTCTCTCTCGTATTGTTAGCGAAATAATCGATTAATCATTATTGATATTTTAACATCTTTCGGGTTCGAGATTGTAATAGAGTTTTCTTCGAGATAAAAAATAAAAAACAAAAAAAAAAAACAAAAAAAGAAATAAAATAAAAGAAAAATATATATATATATATGAAATAAAATAGAAAAACAAACGTAAAGAAAGAAGAATATATTTTTCTACGTATACACGTGAAGGAAGAAAAGATAAGACAAAATAAAAAAAAAGAAAATATAAGAAACGCATAAAGATCTTATTTAGTGGCAGCTCTGAAAATAATAATAATATATGGGAATCGCGTTAACGACGGGCACATTTGGGAGACATATTTTCTGATTAGTACGAACGAGGATAAAAATAAAAACAAGCAATCAATAATCAGTCAATCAATCAATCAAAGAATCAATCAATCAATCAATCAGTCATTCAATCGCGTTCATCGTCGGTAAATAAAAAATACATTATTATTACCACACACACATTATTATTATTATTATTATTATTATTATTATTATTATTATTATTATTATCATAATTATTTTTATTATTATT
>NC_140810.1:18432500-18440000 GCF_050613455.1 Vespa mandarinia
AGTGATCTGTATCAAATTCATTCTCGTATTAGCCTGTACTCCTACTCATGTAGATGCTAAAAGTGATTTGTGTCATAAAGAAAACCTATAAATAAAATTAGCCATTTGAGAATGTTGTCGCGAGCGTGACGTTACTTTATTCACATACCTTCGTAGTTAAAATTTAATTTAAGAAATTGAAAGAAAAGAAATTAAAATCTTCAATATATAAATATATTGATGAAGAAATGCGATGGTATTTAATATTACAAAAATTACTATAAATCCATTATAATTAAACATAATTTTACATAAAATTATATTCGTATAATTTAATATATTCATTGGCAATACATTATTGCTCACATTTAGATGGACAAGGTGATTTGGCATCCGAGAAGAAATGTAAACTCAATATATTGACCGCATTTAAGGTATAAACATTGGGTGTTTTCAAATTACAATTCGTAATGAATATTTTGGCAATTCTCATGATATTGTCGCATTTCACCACACATGCAGCACCCTCGAAATTGGCTTGGCCCCGTTCGTTGCGAGAGCACGGATCAAAGAGATAAAATTTTCCATAATGTTGCATAACAGCAACAGCCATGTTGGTAGTATGCAATATACCGGCACAATTTGTACGAAAAAACATATTTAAAGCTTCGGATAAATCATAGACAAATAATAGACCAGCTGTGGTGTGATTGTGAATGTGTATGGTAGCACGAAAATCACCTACGATGAAAACAGTCAAGAGTTCGCTTGGTGAGAGATTTCTGGCACCTGGACGTGCGGCACGAACGCTGTCGGAATGTAAAAGATCTCCGTATTTTAGCACAGCATCGATCAGATTCGGTGTCCAAGAAGATGGAACGTGTAACAGACCAACTACGATGGCAACTGCAGCAATGGCAGTACTCTGGAGTCCTCTATTTTTTACGTCAAATATACGATGACCCATGTGCAATGTACCACGTAAAACGCTTTGTTCTTCATCAACAATATTATAATCCGTTACAATTTCAACAGCCAATGTTGTCGTCCTCTTCATCGTTGTAACAGGTATTGGCGGTGCTATGCAATCGAAATATGGACGGAAATCAGCAGGACAAGGCAATGGTTCGATCATTACCGTTTTTATTATCACGCGAGAGATCTGATAATTAGCATATTTTTCTCGTTCGTCGATGTTAGCAAAGATCAATTCGTAAAATGGTTCCATGCAGGCGAACCACATGACGCAGGAGGTTCCATAGAAATCGGGAAGACCTTGATCGTTACGTGCACGAGGATCGTACATGAAATAAATACCCTTGTTTTTCCAAATGGCTATCATGCCACGGCCAGTAACTAATATTCCAGCACGATTGTTTTCAAAAAATTTTTTCAAACCTTCCTCGAGTAATATAGGTGGTGGCGGAGGAGGTCGAACCCTAACAGGCCTACCTTTTTTTCCTCCAGCTTTTTTGGCCTTCTTTTCGCCTTTTTTTTTCTTCTTTTTATCCTCAGGATCAGGTGGGGGTATAGAAACTATACCTGATACCGTGTTAGATTCTATATCTGCAGTCAAAATATTGACACCTACATAAAAGATTCTAATTATGTCCTGGGGTATCAATCTCAATTTTCCAGGCTTTGCTTTCATAGTTTCGCGATGAACGTTACTGCCAATAACAAGAATCTCATTCAGCGTTTTTTTCGTCCAAGTTATGGGATTCTTGATTACGGACATTCCAAGGCTAACTACACAATTCGCTGCGGTTTGCCTGTTACGTAAAATTTCGGGGAATATATCGTCACCTTGATGATACTTTCCTCGTAGAATCGCACGAGCTTCACCTTGGAGTCTATGATAAGCGTTTAATGGTGGTAAATTCGATGGACGTATTGCTGGACTGGGATCAAATTTCCATGGTGCTGATTTATTCCAATCAACAACGTCGATCGCTGTGATCTCATAATCGCCTTCTTTTCCAAGATGTTTTAATAGATATTCAACCAAGGTTGCAATGTCATCAAATCGAAATATTCTTGGTGCTATTGTCTCTTCCTCTTCGGTACGAGTGATCCAATCGGGTATAAGAGAGTAATAAACATTCTTGAACTTCCAAATGGGTATGTGTCGATTATCATTCGCAATTAATATACCAGAATCGTAATTTTTAAAAAATTTATCTAATCCACTTTGCAAATTTTGTAATTTAGGTATTTTCCCACTAAGATCGCCAGCCTCGATACAATCCTTAACCGTTAAATCGATTCTACGAGAAGAAAGAAAGAATTCCGTGATGATTTCATTGATACGCGGTGCTTTAACCTCTCCAAGTCTCTCGACGCATTTAGAATGTAATTTATCACCAGTAACGATCACCTCGTCGATAATATCAGTGTTCCAATATCGTGGTTCGTATACTTTGGAAAAAATGATAGCCATTGTGGCAATAGCTGCAGTCTGATTATTACGATTAGCTTCGTCGAATCTAGCATCCGTCATCGTGACGTTCCCACCAATACTCCAAACGCCATCATCAAATTTAGGAAAATGATGCCAAAGTTCATCGCCAGAAGTGGTACGCTTAAGATGTTCCGTTTCAGTAAGACGTGTCTCAAATACATTGTTCAAAGTCACGTTATCTATTGCTATATCCTTATCGCCAATCAAACCTACCTCAATTTTGGCAGCCAAGGATGCAAGATCTGTGAACCACATTACAGCAGCTGGATCTTTATCCGAAGGTTCACCACGAGAATCTCTACCTCTAGGATCCATCATGAAAAAAATCTCTTTTTCTTTCCAGACCGGCATTATGATATTGTCCTGTTTGATTATACACATAACGTTATTTTCAAAGAATTGTTCCAAAAGTTTACCGATATCGGTGGATTTACCAACAATATCATCTTCTTCCACAATAATATTCATACGATTAACACCAATGGCAAAGTTTTCAGTTAGTTCAATCGGTGTAAGAAAATTTCTTGTGTCCTCTTCGATATCTGGTTCTGGTAAATTATTAATATTATCCGTTGCTATCTTGTCGCCTATCTTCAATATATCATCGACTACCTCACGATACCATAAATGTGGATTATAAAGTTTCGTCATGGCTAAAGCAGCCAAAGAACTCGCCGCCTGTTGTTTGTCCCGCATTTGTCTCTTAAACATCTTTTCGTTTGCTTGATTGAAACTACCTTGTATTATTGCACCACCGTCGGCTAATTTCGAATAATGATACATCTCTGGTTCATCCGGTTTTTCCTTATCTATTTCTAACTCTTCTTCCGTCATAGGTAATCCTATAGACAAACTTTTCAAATTATGAATGAAATATTCGGTTCCACGATCCCGTGGTATAAAAGCATTTGTTGCGATAAAAGAAGACAGAACCTTAGGACTAAGAGTTCGTATCACACAAGCAACGTTTTCCTCTTCCGTCCCCGCTGTAGGGGTATGACCTAATCTTCCACGAGGATTTGGATCGAAGCAATAATAATACGTCACTTTTTCATCGTTTTTATCGCGAAACTTGTATTTCATATCATCCTCAAATTTCCAAATCGCAACAGCCAAGTTACCTAACTCGACTATACCATATTGATAATTCTCAAAAAATTTCTTAATTCCTTCTTCTAAATTTAATACATTTTCTCCGGGTGTTGCATTCAAATCACCAATTATAATAGAATCGTCTAATTCGATCTTTACTTTTCTATTCTTTAGATAAAAATTTTTCTTCAAACTGGTTATTAGAAATGGTCGCTGAATACCCTCTGTTTTTTCCGATGGATAGCAAACATTGTAATAATCGTCACCGTCTCGTATAGCTTCATCGATAATCTCACTTGTCCATTTGGCTGGTGGTGTCTCTTTGGCATAAATCAAAGATACTACGGGTATAGTCAAACCTTGAATACCTCTACTATCTTCAAATGACTCATCTTGGTTAGAAATTTCACCACGAAGAATCCAAGTTTCTCCTGGTGTTCCCGACTCGAAATCATTCCAAGCTCTAATACCAGGAATATCTTCCAGTATTGTAATGTGTCGTATGGTAAATCGATCGTTCTTTCGAGTTTGTTCAAGATTCTTGATAAACCATGCTGCAAGATCATCAAATTCTGGAAATCTTATGACGCAACATTTTCCAAGAACTTGTTTTTGTGCATTACTGTTACCAGCTTTACCACCTTTAGCTTTTTCCTCAATTATTCTATTGCCGAAACTATCGCAATAACGTGGATCGAAAGCATAATAAAAATCATCTTGAGTCCATATAGCTACAGCCATCATAGGGGTTTCAATGATACCTTCATTATTAATTAAGAAAAATTCACGTAATCCTTGCTTTAAATTAAGTATATCCAGAAGTTTCGAACTAACCGTTCCAGTAATAGTTAGCAGATCAACGTCGATCACTAGTTTATGATCTTCTATTTGAATATAATTGTCATCGAGATCAGCAGCAGTCATTGACTTGAGGAAAGGCTTTTCGGTCTTAACAATTGCATAAAGTTGATCACCTAATGCCAATATCTCGTCTAATTTAGGTCTCAGCCAAGTTTTAACAGGATGTATCTTCTTCATAGCAATAGCCATTACACAGTTAGCCACATTTTGACCACCTTTACCTTTGTATATGTCACTGGCTTCATGAGTCAAGCCATGAAGAATTGCCATTCTTTTAGGTAATTCTTGAAAGGACGAAGGTATATTAACCTGCATGTTATCGTAAGGATAACCAGTGTCGAAAGTACTCAGATCGACCAATGGTTCCGTAGCAAACATTTTATCGATACTATAATTCGAAATAGTTATGGTCAATGGTTCTTTGTGAAATTTGACAGTTGGCATTACCTTAACCCTTTCACTTTTAGGAACAGGCCTAGTACAATCCATTTTATTTTCGTCTATATCAACGGGATTAATAGATCTAAGAACACTTCTGTCAATTACCAAATTGGTTTCATCGGGAATTTTATCGATGTAACCACGACCAACCTCGTTAACTCGTAAAATAATCATTTTGTCTATACAATATCTCGAATCGTAATTTTTGTTCATATTCTTTAGAAAATGATCACGCATGTCGTTCATACATTTGAATCTGAGCAAACAGGCAACCCCATCCTGACGACGTAAACCATGCTCTCCACATGGTCCAGGATCAAAATATAAAAAACCGATGCCAGAATGACGCCACATTGCTACTGACGTACCTTGAGCAGTAATAATACCAGCATCATTGTTGCTAAAGAATCTTATTATGCCCTCGGAAAAATCTGAACACCCTATAGTCTCGCTAAATAGATTACCATAAATACCAGTCTCCTCGATGCAAATTAAAATCTTATAATTGCCAATATAGAATTCTGGAAATACTAGGGTAGCTTTCATGTACTCGTTATCCTTAACGCGATTTCTCATCATACTTATACGAAATAACTTATCACCGTATTCAATAACTTGATCTACGTAATCCTGTATCCATTCTTTAGGATCAAATAATCGACCATAAACGATTGCGACGACTGAACATGGTGCTGCTTGACGACCACGGCTTCTGTATTTGAAATGACTATCGTTCATCGCAAAGGAACCACGTAAAATTGAAGAAGTCGGTGTCAGGACACGAAAACGGTGCCATCGTTTTCCAAAATCATATTTCGTAATTGGCTTTCGTTTCTTCGTGTTCTTACCCTCCCCAGCCCCACCAGGGTCCTCTGCTATCTCTACTTTCTTTTGCGATGCATTTATCGTTTTTCTTCGGCTAAATATACATACATACATACATACATACATACATATATATATATATATATATATATATACATATGTAAATTTAAAAATAAGAATGCCTATTGTCAATTGTGACTTATAGATTGATTATTCATAATTGAGTTATATTAAAAATTATGTTAATTATTAATCACTAATACGTGACTTACTCTGCCATAGTTCTCTTCTTTTTTTTTTTTCTTGATTTTTAACTATTTTCTATCCATTTTATATTGACAATATACTATTAACGAATAATTTAAATGTAAATATAGGATATATATTATTTTTTAATTGCACTTGTAAATTTATACTTTAGGAAAACATTTTTTTTATTGCATGACAGATGTCAGGTACATTGTGTTAATCGAACAATCGAAATTAATTCGAGAAGAACAACTTCATTTAAGATCCTGAATTCTAATCATCAAAACTTTCGCTCTCTCTAAACGCGTAAACTTATAAATTAATGCTTTCTTATGCGAGAATACAGAAAAGTAATTCGCGAACGTAATTAAAATTTCTATCAGGAATATCGCTTTATTTTGCATTTAACGAATGTTACGAAATTGTGCAATGTTTATGCAAAGATATCATTATTTAAATATTAAGTTTATCGTACTCCGTGCATATGAAAGATTATTTAAATAATTATAAAATCACTATAAGTATTAATTTTTTTTTTTTTAATATTAGGAATTTGAAAGAAAATATTAAATAAAAATTATTTTATATATTATGGCGTATTACGGGACTATACAGTATTTAAACAAATATACAGACTTGATTACTATAAATGATTAATATAAATTCATTATAATGCTTATATCGAGAAAAATAGAGCTAACACGTTTACTAATCGAAATACGAAAAAAATATAATTAAACTTTGAAATTGTCAAAATCATTGGCGATATTTGTTTTGTTAATACCGCTTATATGCAAAATTAATTTGAACAATTAATTAATAATTAATTAATTAACAAAAATAATTAATCAATTAGAAAATTTACATCCAATAAACGCGCGCATATGTGTAAAATTAAATTATGAAATTATTTAGTTAAACGAATGAAAATTATTAGCTTTGTAATGTTTAAACTATTATATGTTTAATTTAAATATTAATTATACTTATGCTCTTACATATACACTTTAATATTATTAAAATGGATCAAAAAATCTAAACGTTTGTTTACGCACACATAACAAACAAAGAAACAAAATGTTTATATGAAAATCAGTAATGGAGGATGCGAGTTTCTTCTCTTTTACCGTAAAATTCAAGAGGCGCCACTATATAAAACACCTTTCTTCATGAAAAATATTGGAAACAGAATTTACGCATAACAACGAGTCAAGGGTTAATTTTTTGATTGATTTTTATGAGCAAGATCTCGTTTTAAAGATGACAATTTAAACGAGAATATGACTTTTCTTCGAATCTTTCTGAAAAGCTTTATTTTTACTTATGAATTATTTTCGAAAGAGGTGTCATTATTTAAAGACGAATTTCTTTCTGTTTTGTTTTCGAAAGACAATAAAGCTTTTACAAAAATTCTAAAAAAGACATGTTTTCCCTAAAAATCATTATCTTTAAATTGAAACCTTTTTTTCATCAACGCCATTCTATAATTACACCCGTATTCGTTATTGTCGCAAATCATTATAAAACTAAAGATTATGAACAGCCTTAAAAACGTTCTATCCGTTTTCCATGTATTCGCATCATACATACTT
>NC_140810.1:18445000-18447500 GCF_050613455.1 Vespa mandarinia
TCTTGAGAGAAGTTAAGATTAGGAGACGGCCGTAAAGAAAGAAAAAGAAAAAAAGAAAGAAAAAAAAAAAAGAAAAAAAAAGAAAAGAAAGAAAAGAATAGTAATCAAATCAAAATGAATGCATTTTTAAGTTGTTCTATATTGACAAATATAAACTTGGATAATTTTTTTTTTCGTTTTTTTTCTTCTTTTTTTTATTTTTTTTTTCAAATTGTACTAATTGAAATTCTTGTATGTTATAAGTATAACATTAAATATTCATTGATTGATTGATTTATTTTTTTTTCTTTTTAATTTTTCTTTTCCTATTAATAAAGTATATATACTTTGTATTATCTTTCAGATATAATATGGAACTAACACATTACTCTTTAAAACATTCTTCTTTGGTCCCACGAAATTGCACGATCGCCTCTATTACAGGGTAGGGAGCTAAATTTTCTTTCTTCCTATTTTTCTTTTATTTTATTTGTTATTTTTTTTTTCTTTTTTTTTCTTTTTTCTCTTTCTTTTATTAAATCTATCTCCTTTCAAGGCTGTCCGTGAAAAAACAATTTCGAGGAATATTCGTTAAATAAAATTTAAGGGATTTAGTTGTGTGTGTCTGTTTGTTATAAGATATATATATATATATATATATATATATATATATATATATATTTCAATATAAATTTATTGCTGGATCGTTTTTCGCCGGAATAAGTCGTAGGGCAGGTTGCATATTGGAAGTATAGTGATCAAAAGATATAATAAGAAAATAATTCGATTGGAGGAAGGTTTTGTATTGTTAGAAGAAACAAAGAATAGGATAAAAAAAAAAAAAAAAAAGAAAAAAGAAAAAAAGAAGAAAGAAAGAAATAAAAATAAAAAGGAAGAGATAAACAAAAAAAAGTTCTAATTCAAAAAGTCGAGTTTCAATTTTACATTAATTAAACTATGCTTCGTTCTCGCTTTTGTGTGTGTGTGTGTGTGTGTGTGTGTGTGTGTGTATATGCTCCAAATAAAACATATATATATTATATAAATATCGGTATGTGCGTTCAGATCTGTTCAATTATATTATCGACGAAATATTATCTTCCGTTGCCCCTTCCACCCCGTGAACTCCTCCCTCCCAATCGTACTAATTCTTTCTAAAACTTCGCGCAAAGCATCGTATAGATTAGCTATTATTATTCTTCTTTACATAGGATATACGCTAGAGTTCTTTCTTCATGAAAATCAGGTAAAGCGTGAATTGCGACGCGATTGAGTAAACTGCAATTTATATATATATATATATATATATATATATATATATATATATATATATATACGCGACGATACAGTTTTGGCCCGTACTCGCGGTATAACAAATTGAACATTGATGCAAACTTTTGTGATGACCCTTTAAAATCCACAATAAAAGGGTATAATTCGCAAAAATTCGCATATAATGGACACTTCCCTTTCACCCAAGCTTTATTTTCATAAGAATAAGCTTAGGTACAAACGTATATGTATATGTATATGTATATGTATAACTCTATGCGTGTATATATATATATATATATTTATGTACGTATGTATATATACACACACATACGCGCATACACGCACGCGCACGCGCACACCTACGTATATACATATACATATAGCATATAGTCAGGAAGGATTTCGTTATTTATCAGTCTCTATCTTGGAGCCTGGGCAGATATTAACTGTCTCGATTAGGATGCTTGGCAAGAAATCTTCGAGGCCAAGGCAAAGGCCAATTGTATTGTCGTGGCACTGTACCACCCACGTTTTTCTCAAAATATTTGAATATAGGATACCACCAGAGTCGGGCCAGAAAATTATTTGGTCCATTTTGCTGTGTAAAAGGAAAAAAAAAACAGTAGAGAAAATAATAATTAAAAAGCTTTTAGACAAATGTAGACAGTTTATGATAATAAATCAAATGATTAATTAATTAACGTACCTTCAAATAAGGATTATTTGCTAACGTATGGTATATGTACCATAAACGTGTAGTTAAATAATATGCTATAAGGACATCCACCGTATAATGTCCATGAGCTACCAATACCATAATTATACCAACAAAAACCGTAAGACCACCCAACCAATGAATCGGTTGACATCTTCTAGGGGAATCTGTAAAGAAAAAAAAATATACTTACGTTAGAATTAACTATTATCATTGAATATTCTACGAAAGTATTGTCATTATAAAATAATTTGATTACCCGAGGAATAAAAAAAAAAAAAAAAGAAAAAAAATAGATATTATCTTGTTATCAAAACCGATATCGTAGAAAACGGATATAAGTTTTACGATAAGTTCTAATAATATTAATAATTTTTTTTAATTACATACACTCTTTAATAATCAGGTAACTAAGTACAAGTACAACCGTGTGACCGCTGTAAATGTAATCTCCGCAATAAGTGTGTTTGCCATTAATCGACAAACCAAAACCAGAGATAAGCTGTAGTACTCTTTTCGTAACCAGAAGAG
>NC_140810.1:18452500-18512500 GCF_050613455.1 Vespa mandarinia
AAAAGAAGAAGAAGAAGAAGAAAACAAAAAGAGTAGAAAATAAAAACAATAAAAAAAGAAATATCGTAAAGAAGTATAAATGATAGATTAATACAAGACAGACATATAATGAGCCGGAAATGTTAATGTATGATTTTAAAAATCGATTGTCTACTTTATCTTGAAACTTTTACTACATTTACTATTATTTAGACAACATTATTACTTTTCCTTTTATACAAGCAAAAATTAAAAAACTACAAACCTAACTTGTAAAATTACTTATCCAACTACGAACCTAACAAGTCTCGAAAGAGAATAATTAACTTTTAATATCATTTGAGAACTTACGAGAGAATTGGTTTATATAATATACATATAAAATTTCGTAGGTAAAACTAATTTTACTTTATAATCGAATAATACAAAAATACGCGATCGAAGTTGATTTCCAATTTAAATTTCTATAAATTTGTTTTTTTATTTTTTACGAAGCTTAATTGCAAAAGTATAAAACCATTACGCATTCATAGACAGGTATAATCCTTGAATCATCTTTCTCGATCATACTTTTGATTTTTTTTTTTTATTTTATAATTTATCTCAAATTACTACAACAACAACAACAACAATAATAACAACGACGACGACGACGACGACGACAACAACAACAACAGTAATAACATTGCAATTAGTTTCTGATTCTATTTTCCAACTTCAAGTTTATTTCGGTCCTAACGAAATCGTATTAGATATGTATGTATACATACATACATACATATATATATATATATATATATATATATTACACACACACGAACACGGGTTTATTATATATGTATATATATAAACATGTATCTCGTCGGCAACAGGTTACTGACATAGTTATGCTTGCCTAGGTAAGAACAAGAGCACAAGCGATTGACCGTACATAATCTTATTGACCTATAATCCAAAGTATTGTGCGTATGTGTGTGCACGCTTGTGTATGTATGTGTGTATATATACCTATGCTTGACAGATAAGAGACAGATATAGGCCAAAGTTAACTGATACGAACGAAGTCTTAATAAATATTAAGTCGAAGGATATTAAAATTGTGTTTGTGTTATTGATCAATCAAATGACTAATAAAATGGCGAATTTTAATTAATATTATTCATTGTTTACATAATCAAGGATTGAATATAGATATCCTTGATAGAGGTTAATGATTGTAATTTACATGATTTATTTCTGAAGGAAATTACTCGTATACACGAAAGTTCATACGAATCTTATGAATAGTATATATTAAAAAAGAAAAAAAAAAAAAAAGTAGAAAGAACAATGGACAAAAAGAAATAATATATGAAAAATAAGAATCGTTGACCTTGAGCGAAGAATTAAAAAAAATAGCATTTGCTTTACGAACAAAGTTCTTTTTATAAATATTTGAAGAAGAAAGGAAAGAAAAAGAAAAAAAAAAAAGAAAAAGAATTGCGTAGAGAATTTGTAACTCTCGTAACGATTGTAACTTTTAACAATGTTTTCTTAAATTAAATTTTTACTAAACTAAACTTTTTAGTAAACTATTTTAAGAGGAAAAAGGAAACAAAGAAAAATGACAAATAACAGTAGACTCGTTTAACCTCTTTTTTACTAAGTTGAACTTCGTAGATACGTAATATGTACCTTATAAGTTCTTAATCGATTATTCTTCACAGATAGGAGGGAAAATAATTCATGGATAGCAAATTTATTTCGCATGAAAATACACGTCGGATGATTCGCCAGTAATAATTTTGTTTTTCCCTTCATTTCTTTTCAAATCATTAGTTTTACAATTTGATAGAAAAAGAAATTATTATTATTATTATTATTATTATTATTATTATTATTATTATTATTATTATTATTAAAAAAAAAAAAAGAAAAAAAAAGTAAAAAAAAAAAACTATCTGAAAAATTGATTCTTAAAAACACCATTGATTCATCCTGTATATAAAAGATCTATACGTGTATGTGTGTGTGTGTGTGTGCGTGCACGTACCCATACACATATATAAGAAACATTACATTTAAAAAAAAAAAATCAATAATTTTTATTCATTCCTTTCTATTCAAAATTTTCAATAATGAAAAAATAAATGAAATAAAATTTACCATTCCCTCGATAATTTCAAAACCTTATCACCCACAATATTATCTTCGTAGAGAGAAAAAAAAAAGAGAGAGAGAGAGAGAGAGAGAGAGAGAAATATTAATCTAACGAGAGAAATAAGAGGAAAAACAAGGAAAAGAAGAAAAAAAAGAGATGGAAGTAAAAAAATAATGCACGACAATAGAACAGATAAGAAAATTCTAGAAACTACTGGTCTATAATAATTATTGTATGATAAATTCATTCGACGCTGGCATCACAGAGAAAATATCGTATTGGGTAAACAATGTATGATACTATTTATCTCGGAACAGTACTCTGATGGTATTGGTTCACTGAACAGTATATCATAGTAATATTTGATTATTGAAACACTTAATATAATTCGTTTAAATATTTTAATAATAATAATTCAAGATATGCACATGATCAATTAAAATCTTCTTTTCCACTTTTCGTTTTCTTTTTTTTTTCTTTTTTGCTTTTTTGGTTCCTTATGTTATATCATAATCGAGACTAATCTTTTTCAACATTCACGAACACATACGGAAAATGAACTGGCACCGCAACATAATTCTTCTAATCGGATAAAAATGACGTAATCGCGATGAACTCATGAAACTTCCGACATCTTCGCGCTCGCGAATCGTCGAATCTATTTCAACTATATTCGACATGTGCTGCATTTTTTTTTTTTTTTTAACACTCCAAAGATTGACGTTAATCGCTGTTTTGCGGTCTTTTCCTCTTTTCGTTCCCCCATCTCCCACCTGCCTCACACTCTCACCTCCCGCTCTCTCTATTCTTCTCTTTCCTCTCTTTTTCTGTTCAACAGACGAACTACAATACATATATAACAGCGAATGCGTTTTATAAAAGTCAGGAGATAAGTTTCAATTGGATCATTTTTAACCGTGAATAATAATCGTTTCGCAATGTATGTGTATGTATGTGTATACTACGTATTTCTTTTTTTAAATTCATTTTGTATTATCATTAATACAAGAAAAAAAAAAAAAAAAAAATTGTTTTTATCTTTTTTTTTCCAATTATTCGCATACTTCATACACAACGCAAAACAAAATTCGATATATGCTCTGGATATGCACAAAAAAAAAATACGTATATCTGCAAAAAATTGTTATTCTTACTTATTTTGCATTATCACTGTTATAGAAAAAAATAAAAATATTGTTTTTTTTTTCTTTCTTTTTTTTTGATTATTCATATCATAGACAATATAAACAAAAACATATTTTATATTTTTTTTTTGTTTTTTTACAATTAAATTTAGCAAAGTATTGTGAAATCAATATAATACATAAATATTGAATCGATGATATGGAAGATAGAAAATTTATGAAAGATCGAGAATCTGTGTAATGTAAAATATGTGATAAAAAAGATTCGTTGTAGAAAGAAAAAAAAAAAAAAATTGACACAATATTCGGGATATTCTTAGTCACAACAACGAAATTCAAATAGAAAGTATTGCAGGACAATTTACGAATGTCGAAATAAATGTTCCTTTTTACGATGTCGAACGAATTTCACAATGACGTATATAAAGCGTCATATCGTTCTATAAATATGACTTGACGAAATCTTGATAATGAAATATGACACGATTTTCTAATAGGATATGCGAGTTAATACTTTCAAAAAAATTATCTGAACAATTACTACAAAATTTGCAATGCTTAATATTTAAAATGCCTAATCTTAAATATCTAACATCTAGAAAATTACACGTGAATTTTTCAATAGAGAAAAAGATAGAAAGGAAAAAAAAAGAAAAAAAGGTAGGAATAATGAAACAACGTTAACTTTCCAGTAAAGAATTAGACAAACCAAATTACGTAACTATTACTAATTTTATCAGTTCAAATATACGATTAGTATGATCGGATACAAAGTTAAAGGGAAAAAAAAAAAAAAAAAAAAAAAAAGAAAGAAAGAAAGAAAGAATTAAGCGATAAATACAGCTGCTTTCATGATAAAAACTGTTTAAAAATCATAAATATTCTTTTATCCAAATATGATTAAAGAATACATAGTACGATATATGGATTAAACATAATTTGAGAAAAGGTGCGTCTCCTTTTTTCGTTGGTAAATAATTTGATATCCGCAGTTAAAAAAATATTTGAGAAAGCACTCCTTCAGGTTGAATGTTATGAGTTGAAACAGCAATATTTTACATAATTAGTATAGACAATATAAAAGAAGTAATGTCCTCAATAATCATTATTATTTTATGACATAATTTATATCATATTTTATATCATATTTTTTGATATATTTTTATATTTCTACATAAATCTATATATTAAAATCTTCATATTCCACATATTTTATTTGCATATTTCAATATATTTTAAAGTCTATAAATGTAAACGATATAATATATATACATATACATACATATATATATATATATATATATATATATATATATATATATATATATATACGTAAGTAATTCGAACTATACTTACGAATACTTACTTACTTATAAACACATACATACGTAAGTATATTTGAACGTATACGTCTATGAAATAGATCCGATAGGAACCATTCGAAAATAAGAATACCGTAAAGTCAATTGGATAACAAACATTAGAAGAGAAATCGATCAATAAACTTCTCGAACAGACTCGTGAATCGAAACTCCTTTATGAAAGTTCGACCGTCTGTTTCGTCTTAAGCTCCAAATATACGGTGTCTTTATTTAGAGCAAATTCAAACGCGTTCGATCTTCTTCGGTCTGGCAATTAATCGAACGGTATACTGGTTTAATACGAGTTACAAGGAACGAATATATAAAAAAAAAAAAACACACCAGACGAATAATATAAAAAGAAATAATTTTAATAAATTCTTTTTTCTTTTCTTTTCAACGACAACATTTTAACAAAATACAGGGTAGATCAATAGTTCTTAAAGTGACTCAAAAAAAAAAAAAAAAAAAAAAAAAAAAAACAATTAGTTCTTTTCGAAACTTTTTAAGCTTGTGATTAAATTTACAATTTTACAAGCTAAATTTGTAGTACCGGAAAAAAAAAAGAAAAGAAAAGAAAAAGAAAGACTAATCTAAAAAGTTACCAAAAAGAATAATTGATTTTTTAAAATCACCTAAAAACTTTTGGCTCGCCCTATGGAAACATGTTAATATGTATGTACGTACATGGCATATAAAAACATTATTTTTATTATATTTTCCAATTATAAAGTGTCGATAATTTTGTTGAAAAATTGGCAAGAAAACTTTATCTTTATTTCAATCTTACAAAAATTAAGCATGAATTTCCTCTATCAAAAGAATCAAAGAACAAAAAAAAAATAGCCAACGAAGAAGAAAAAGTTAGACGGAACGAAGTATGCCCACATCCTTTTTCAATTTCCTCATGTCCTTAATATTCAAATACTCAAAACTTATATTAAATCTCTCGTGATCTCCTTCAAGTATATTATCTATTATCAATTACGTCATGAACGCGAAGCTACCGTGGTCCAGACCGTGATTCATTTTCTTCCTCTTACGATGTCTGATTCATATCTATACTCGTAGAATGAAACGAAGTCTCGAACATTCAGTATCGACGAAAAAGAAAATATTTCTTTTATTGAAGATTTAAAGAGGTATTAAAATGTGACGTTAAAGTGGAAAATAATTTGACAATTATACAAAGATCTATTGTTTATCATTCTTCATTTTTTTTATCCTCTGATATAACTGAAAATCTTATCTCTGATCCAAAACTATATATATATATATATATATATATATATATATATATATATATAAATGTGTTTGTGAATACGAGCCAAAAAATATTTCTTTTTAAAATGACATGTTAGAATACATTATATGCATTATATACGCGCGCGCGTGTATGTGTGTGTGTGTGTGTCTATGTACGTGTGTGAAGTAATTACTAAATATGAATATACATACGTATATATAATGCATATGTAATCAATAAGAAGAACTTGTTGATTGAAGTGAAGAGAACGACGTTTAAGTGGAAAATAATTTGGCAATGATCCCAAAATTTATTATTTGTCATCTTCATCATCATTTCCTAATTTAACTGAAAGATCTTATCTTCTGGTAAGTTCTTATATATATATATATATATATATATATATGTATATTTATTGGATGTTTCAACTAATAAAGCGTTAAAAATACCTTTGTAAAATGTCATATATCAGTATGAGCCAAAAAATATACCTCCTTGTAAAATTACATATTAGAATATATGAGATGAATGTTAGATCATTAAATACGTATACATTTAGAAATTATAATAATAAACGTCATAAGGAGTTAATCCAAAAATAAGATAAATTTGATATAAATTGTATAATTTTATCATATTTATACTTTAATATATAAAAAATTAAATAAGATTAGGAGTTCATTTTTTATCGTAAAAATTATTTAATATTATTTTTTTTTTCTTCTTTTTCTTTCTTCATTGATAAAATAGGACGACGATGGATAAAGAAAGAGAAATAAATGAAAATTCTTAAATAATATCACGCTCCTATGCAAAACAATACGATTTAAATAATTCTAGAGGTTCTAACGTATCATTCGAAGCATACAAATAAACAACCATTAAAGTAATCTCGTGTCGTGTAAATTTGCTAAGCGTGATTCAACGATGAACCTTTTTAATTGTATGACATTAATGGATATCACGAAAGAGCATTCATGCTTTAGAATATAATTCCTTAGATTGTTGACAAGAAGAAAAAAAAAGAAGAAGACAAATATTTAAGAGATATGTGTTGTACATACATACATATATATATATATATATATATATATATATACATGAATTCCCGAAGAATAAAAAAGAGATAAACGTGGAAGTTTATTATCAATCCAATTTTTCTCAAACATAGAAATCGAACGAGTGCGAAGTACAAGCTAGTCACGCACGTTTCTATTTTCGAGGAAAACTACGAAACGACGTCGCTTGACGCAAATGGCGCCTAGTAAGAGACGGGAGGCGAATAAGCAAGTGAGTAAGTGAGTGTGAGAAAGAAAAAAGGAAAGAGAAAGAGAGAGAGAAATAGAGAGAAAAAAGGAAAGTATAAGTATGAAATACGTCAGGAAAGTTTAGCTGAATCGATTTTATTCCTTTGTGTTCTCGTTCAGAAAGTAAAAAGAAATTTGTATTGAGTGTTGAGAGAGAGAGAAAGAAAGAAAGGAGAGAGGAGAGAGAGAAAGAGAGAGAGAGAGAGAGAGGAGAAGAAACGAGAAGATTCGATTTACAAGAATGATTCATTGAATTGATCCAAAAGAATTCGTATTACGATGACTTGCAAAGACGCAAACGGATCATAAATTTTTACTTCAACCATAAATTTACAATGATCGCAACGGTTACGTAATCCATGCGGCGCCCCTTGCTAGTAATAACTTTAAAACCCCACGTACCACGTACTGTGGTATGTATGTATGTATGTGTTTATGTATCTATATATGTATCTATGCATGTACGGATGGACGGATAAATGTGTTTATTTATGTATGTCGAGTATATATGATGTCGAGTAGATAGAAAGAATTAATTTATATCGTTATCGTCCCATATTAGAAAAAAAGAAAAAAGAACAATATATATATATATATATATATATATATATATAAATGTTAAAAGATAATAATTGGATAAGATGAATCATGTATCGAATGAATAAAAGAAAAAACTTCACGATGTAATCCGTCATTAGAATAATTATAAATCATAAAAGCATGCTAAACGTATTATTTTTTTACGATACGATCACAATTAATATTTCTAATTATTATTTTTTAATTTCTCGCCTTGAATTATTCTTCAAACATAATTACGATTTTTTATAAAAAATTCACATGCATATATATATATATATATATATATTTTAAAAAAAGAATATATATTTTTTAAATTAATTTCTTAATTTTACAGATGTCGTCAGTAATAAGAATATTCAAGATTTATTATTGAAATATATTCATTGGATTTTATATTACGAACTCTATCAATTCGACATACAACGGATGTGACACCATATACTCGTATTATATATGTACATATATCGAAGCCTCTTAACAACCAAATAAAACCACGAAACATACAGGGTGATCCAAAAGTTTCTAGCTGACATTAAAGATCTTAAATTATCTTTCTTCGAGATTCTTTTCAAAACAAATTTCTCTTCTATTCCTTTCTTTTTTTTTCCTTTTTTTTTTTTTTATTTTCTTTTTTCTTTTTACTTTTTTCTTTCTCCCCCTATACCCCTCTTTAAATTGTAAAATTACAATCGTAGAAATCTTCGAAACTTCGATCCTATCCGATAACAAGAAAATAACGAAACGTAATAAAAAGGACAAACAATAAAAGAGAATACAATGGTAGAATATAAAACGCGAGATATGCGGGATTTATTTCTTTAAATGCTGATATCAAACTTACCAAACAATTTTGATCATAATCGAGATTAACAATAAGTGAAAGTTAAAAAGCCCGAGAGTTATATATATGCAAGGTCACATGGATACACACTACGCGTGTAAGTAAAGTATATATATTAAAAGTTAATGCATTTAAAATGGCGTCTCATACGTCGTCGTAACCCGCTCCCGCGTATGAACTAAATACATTAAAGGAAATATTTCCTAATCGTAAGCTACATATTAGATATATATATATATATATATATATATATATATGTATATATATACACGCATGTTTCTTTAGTTAGTCCGACAAGATTGTCTCGATCAAAGAGAACGTTTCACCTCGTACAAGCAGCAATCGAAGTAGAAAAATAAGAGGACATCTTTGAGATACGTAACAAATTCATTTATTATCGTATACGATATAGTATCAAGAATGACAAGATGATTGAATGTTAAAATAAGAGTTAGTATCCATGAAATTACAGTTAAATTAGAGGGAGACAGATAAAAAGTGAGAGAGTGAGAAAGAGAGATTTCCATCTTCTCTTTCTTTCTCTCTACGTCACACGGGCATAACTCTACACCATTAGAAATCATTCTATCTCTGTCTTTCGTTCTCTCTCTCTCTTTCTCTCTCTCTCTCTAAAGGGCGGTAGATTTCAAAGGGTGTATAGACATATATTGAAGGTGGGAGCGCCGTTGCGTATTAATCCGTAAACAGTCACTCACACCTAAATAAATGTATATAGATATATTACATATACATGTAATATTATACATATATACCTGTGTTTGATAGAACTACGCTACGAGGCGACGCACATACATACGAATCATAGCTTGCTCTATGTTGGTCTATCGAGTTCACGTGTACTCTCTGCTGTCGGAAGTGCGCGCGCACTAACCAGAAAAAGAAAGAGAAAGAGGAGGGGAAAGAGAGAGAGAGAGAGAGAGAAAGGAAGAGAAGAGAGAGGGAGAGAGAGAGAAAGAGAGAGAGGGAATGTACAGTCGTACAGGTGGTTAAACGCGTTGATCTTGTTTTTACCTTATTAGTAAACGCTTTAAGAATAAGACGAATATGATGATGAATATGAAAAAAATAGAAGAAAAGCCCGATCGATCGATTCTTTCTTAGGAAAACTAACGTAGTTAAAACGAACCGATCACGTGACTTCTCTTTCCCGTTACTGATAATTAGCTCACAACGTAACAGGATCGAGGGAAAGAGAAAGAGAGAGAGAGAAAAAGAGAAAGAGAATGTCACGGTATTAGTACATGACTAACTTTGTCGACTCTAAAACAGTCGACATTTTATTATCATACCTAATGTATATTTCGCGTACATGCTCTTCGAGAAAAAGAGAGATCAAAATAGGTAGTAGAGGTTATAACTATGATATATACATATATATATATATATATATATATATATATATGTGTTGTGTGTAGAGAGAGAGAGAGAGAGAGAGGATGTGTGCACGTTCAAATGGCTAGCATTAGATTTGATGACTGCCAAGGTCAGTTGATTTCCATGAGAATCAACAACCAGATATTTCTTTACGTGTCTGTCTCGATTAACGCGAAGAAACACCTAGTATTCTTAAAGAATTATTACATACTGTTTGCAAAGACATTTTACATGGCATTTCTCTTACCATAAATAATAAGTTTTGATGAATCGTCTTGTGCTGTATGTTCCATATGGTATTGAAACATTAACAGAAAGAATATTTAAAGAAATATATAATAATATACTTATTAAAGGTATTAAAGTTCTTATATATCTTTTTCAAATATTAAATGATTATGTAAAAAATTTTTAATGATATATCAAACATAATATAAGGAGATAGTGTGTGTTAAGAGAATAACGCAATGGACAATGCTTTTATTAAAAAGCATGTTATCAGATATACTTGTCTAAGGTATTAATAAATCTATGTCGATATACTAAATATATCAATTTTCAATACTATTTATACTGTGATAAATCTTGAAATCCATTCTTATATTATAAACTATGCAAACATCCAAAGTAAATAATACTGCTTTGCAAATCGTCATTGAGATCTTAACAAAATGATCCAATATGTAATTCATAAACTACACAATATATTATATATTATATATATATATATATATATATATATATATATAACACGAGTTAATACGAATCCTGTACCATCTACTTGCAATCGTATATATTTACATTAAAACCATACATCATTCATTTCCAATATGCAATCTACAAAGCAAAGAAATATTAAACATAACATTGAAACTAAAAAAAAAAAAAAAAAAAAAAACAATATAATGAACAAGATAAAGAAAGTGATGTAGAGAAAGCAATATAAATAACTAAGAATAAGACCTCGCCATACCTTGTTAAAGCACTGGGTAATTCTACCTTGACAGGTAACCTTAACTTGTGCATTTTATGCATACATATATCTGCACATTACAACATTATAGTTCTCATTATTCGATACGTGCTAATAAAATGCGTGTAAATCGTAAGTATGATAGAACGATGAGAGAAAAAACATAACCAAAAAAAAAAGAATAATAGACTCTGTAAAATACACACGATGATGACACGGTAAAGAAATGTACGAACAAGCACATTACCAAACAACACTAACCAACTATATACACGAAGGAGGGGAGGAGGTGTTCAAAAGAATTATTTTACATGGACACTGAGACGATATACGACTCTTCCGTCGATCGCGATCTTCGAAGATTCCTGCAAAACTAGATCTATGGCGCAAACTCATAACACGATCGGCCCTGTCATTTCGACGACCGGTTTTGTTGAACGTTTTTATTCGCAACAACCACCACGTCACGCGCACTATCCACACTCATGACTTGTACGACGTGCACTGTCTCCTCTTCGAGCGAACTGACTGTAAATATAAATATAAAGATGGCGTCGACTGACCAAGCTCAAATCCGGGATTAGGTTAGATCGCAACGTTCGCCAGAGAATGAACATTCGATTGGTCGTAACTCTCCTTTGAACGATACGACACCAATCTACGTTCTTTTCACTGATACCACTACAATTTTGCATGATAATAGACTTTAAACTCCCTCCATAATCTATTGCTATTGATACGAATGAGTGAGTGAGCACAGAGGGCGAGAGAGAGAGAGAAGGGGAAACGAGAGCAAGAGAGAAAAAAAAAGATAAATGTTCGATAGAAAAGGCAAAGATAAAGTAGAACAAATATATAAATAAAAGATTGAGAATAGAAGAAACTAAACGATTTATATATATTTTAACTCGAATGAGAATTTTTTTTTTATTTTAGAATCTTCAGAAAAGAATTCACATTTTTTTACCGACCGTCGTTAAAATCGTTTTATTAACATTCTTAGAGCGCGGGACATTTAAATGTCATAGAAAAACATTCAACTTTCTAGAAAATAACATGAGAGATTTCTTACAATAATTATTATTATATTATATATATATATATATATACTTTTTTCGGGAGATAATTTGAAACAAAATGATTAAAAATAATTCGTTTAATAATACGAATATCATCGCTAATTATGGATGACTCATAGGAATGCAAAAGGAAAAAAAAAAAAAAGGAAAAGGAAAACAAAAAGGAAAGAAAGAAAAAACATCTATACCATATGCATCATGCATCCTTGTCACAAAATCGTATAATGATTATGTAGTAATAATTTTTGATAGATTGTAGTAATTTTAATAGAAATCAAATTTAATTGTAAAATAGTAATATAATAATTATCGATAAAAACGATCGAAATAGTTTCTCTCACCTGAGCAAAGCTTTCCTCCAGCAGTAATCCGTTTCGATTACGAGCAACTGTAATTTCATCATATACGTCGACGTTGCCCACGGCATATAAAATTTCCTCGTACGCAGTCGAACGATACACCTACGGGTACGATGAAAAAATTTTTTTTAATCACTTTCGAGCCTCGCACGCATTTAGATTTCTTCCAGTTTAAGGGCCGACCCAATTCACGAGATGATCGGTGATCGATCATATGGAAACATACGGATGACTTGTTCGTAAACAATCCACAATTTCCTTATTATACAGAATAATCGTATGAAAAGGAATTCCTTCTTTTCTTCTCTTCTTTGGTTTTTCTTTTTTTCTTTATTTATTTCCCTTTTTTTTCTTTTTCCTTTTTTTTTTTTTCTTCTTAATAACGTAACTTTTACGAAAAAATCGTCTCTCACCGATGTTAGTTACTATCACGATACGTTCACCGAGTACCACGACATAGTTGTCGAGTGTTCGTTAATGAATTCGCTATGTAACACTTTTCCAGGTTCGTCGACGACGTAACTCCCTCGAGGAAACCTTCTGCCACGTTCGCATTGCGTCTGGCTGCAACGGAACTCCAGCAACGTCGTTAAAAGGGGGTGGCGAAGCTTTCACAGAATTCCTACTGTGAAACTGGAAGAGAACTTCGACACCCCCGTAAATTACATATACATATATATATATAAATTCTTTGTGAGATTTCTCTGTTTGTATGGATGTATGTGTATGTATTTTGAGTTGTGTGTGTGTGTGTGCGCGTGTGTCAGAAGCTTTTAAAAGCGCACGCGCTCTCTCATGGATCGCGGCTTTCTTGCAGATTGTTGGACACCACTGACGTCATACAATGTACGATTCATCCGAATCATTTCCATAGTTTATGACATATATATATACATATATATATGTGTATATATATATATATATATATATATATATATGTAATGTTCTATTCTATTCTCTACTCTATTGGTTGTTACATATAGATTGTAAACAATGGGTATAAAAAAGCGGTAAGCCTTGTACCAAAGTTAATTATATATATTTTAATATATTTTATATATAGATAGATAATATATATATTATATATGTAAAAGTATATATATATATATATATATATATCCTTAAGTTTTGTTATTGATTGGAATTTTTATTTTGTTTTGAATTTTCTGTTCTTGAATCGTTCTATTTTTACAATTTTACTTTCGTCATCTTTGTTTTAAGCGTGCGTTGTATATATTTCGAGGAATATTATATTTCGAGGAATATAGGAATAAAAAACGAAAGTTAAAGAGAGAGTGTTTTCTTTTTCTTTTGTTTTGTTTTGTTTTTTTTTTTTATTGCATGTATCAGAACGTGAAAAATAAATCATTTCGTTAAAAATAAAAAGAACATGAAGTACTGAAGCCACGAATTTGTAAATGTTTCTTAATTCTTATTATTGAAAACATGTCAAATATTTTTTCAATATATTAAATATGTTTTATCTGCCTGTACAGTAACGTATATTTCTGAAGATACGTTTAGTAATAAAATAGGATTATTTTCAATAATTCTTTAGAATCTTAAAATTAAACAAGAATCCATTTAATTATAAATCACTTAGATCAACTGCATCAATTTGGGAACTGATTTGTTCCTCATTTTGAATGCTCTCATTTTCTTGACTACCAGGTACTCTAGGAATATCTAAGCGAGACCAAGAACCAGGTTCTGCTTTTTTTAATTTAATTTCTACTTTGGTAGGCAGCATAGTAACACTACTTTGAGCAACGTCAATTATCTGGAAACAATAAATATAACAAATAATGTGATTATTAATATTTATTTATCAATAATGATTGCAATTAATGATATACTTACTCCTTTTAATTCTATGTCAAGATTATATCTTGAATTTTCTTCTACAAAGAATAAATCCACACTTAAATGTATAGGATTCAATTTCACGCTTGACTGACTAGGTTGATATTTCTTGGCAAAAACTGAAACAACTATAAACGTCGGGGTTTGATGCCAATCCATTCTGCATTGAACTTTTTTATGGGTATTCTGAAAATATGAAAATATAAAAAAATTGATAAGTAATAATACTTGTTTAAATTAATAAAATCTTAACAAATTACCTTTGATACCCAAATATGTTTTCCCTGTGTACATCCTGGTTGTTCTAAAAATATTGAAAAATCTAGAGTCTTCTTTTGACAACAAGACCAATATTTCATCCCTTCGTGAAATATAGGTACTCCAGGATGGTAAGAACACTCCTTTTCGTCAGATGAAGGTCCTTCATACGTAGCTTTGCAAGAATTATTTTTGCAACTTTGACCAATGGCAATTTTATGTTCATTTACATTTTCTTCTATCGATTCTGTCAAGTCTTTAATTTGTTCCAATAATGCAGATGACACGTTTGGTTTTAATGTAGTTTGAGGAGAATGAAAAGATGGTCGTTTTAATGTTGGCTCATTGCTATTAAGTTTTGCACCTACTTGAATAACTTCATTTGCTTTAGATTTTTCAATGATAGGTTTTTCTGGTTCTACAGGCTTTTCATTCGTATGGTATGATTTTGTGCAACCTTTAATATTTAAAAATTCTGTGAAGTCTGTACACTTTTTATTACAACAAGACCATCCTTTGTAAGCATCATGAAAAACTGGTTGACCAGGATGATGGACACAATCACCTATAACAATGTTAAAATTTATAATTTTCGTAAATATTGTATCATTTTTTCTACAATCATTTGTAAAAAATTAATATTTTTTATAATACGTGTTAGATCATCATATAAAAGTCTACCTTCTTTGTTATCATTTGGATCAAACTGTTTTCCACAGCCTCGATTGTAACAATGCAATAATATTTTCCCTTCTGACATTTTTCTGTATATAATTAATTACACTTAATATTTTTATTGCGCTCTTAAATTAATTTCTTTCTGATAAAATAGAATCACTTTTAATATTAGACAAGTTCTAGCACATTCCAAACTCTGTTTCAAATCCTAAACTATTATATACCGAATAAATTATGGTTATTTCCAAATGGTGTACAACAACTGATGTAGATCAACGATGATTGGTTGATCAGTATCGTTCACTAAAAAGTTGTCCAATTAAAACGTACAATTTAAATGTATTATTAAAGCAGTCTGAATAGATTCGTATTTCTTGTTATTCTCTAATCATGTTATTTCATTTAACAGAATATTATTGTTAATGATTTGAGATTATTATATTGTTATTGAAAATAATGTAAATTTGTTAATATCTATAAAGCAATATTGTGATTGGCAAGATAAACTCGACAATGCCAAACGCGATTTGCTTTTAAATAGGATAACCAATCATATAATCTGTCTCATATATGACGTATACAAGACAGTGTATATGTGTTACAGTGTATATGTGTGTACAGTCTTATTTTAACCTTTCATTTATAATCTGAAGGTCTTCAAGTAAACATAATATCATTGAACCTCAGAAACAGTGTAAAATATTATTTCTCTTTAATACATTTAGTTACAAAATTAAATCCGTGATGGTAAGATGTTAGCATTTAATTTAATATTTACGTATATATATATTTTGTTGTTTCATTCAGGAATGATATAACCTAAAAATGTGAATGTTGAACATTTTACAGGACGTATTTTTGATGATCAGGCGAAAAAATACCACGATTTTTACGGATGCAAACGATAATACAACAGTTCATGAACTTAAAAAAATTATTGAAGGTACAAATATATAATATATTTTTAGGTGCATGCAGATATATTGAAGAAAAAAATATATATATACATATATTCATAAGTCTACTTTCTTATTTATTTAAATTGTCGAATATTAATGTTGAATATAAACAAAAGCAATAGAAATATAATTATGTCATAGGTATTTTGAAAGTACCACCAGCAAATCAACAACTATTTAACAAAGATAATGTTGTTATGTCTGATTCTAAGTACCTGTCAGATTATGGATTGACATCTATAACTGCAAAAGCACAATGTCCTGCATTGATAGGATTAGCTATACGTCAAGAAAATGGCCATTTCGAACCACTTGAAATGACTCCATTTTCACTACCGCCTGATCTTCCGGACGTTATGAAGGGTTGTGAACCTAATGGTTCAGAATCTCCTTGAAGTTATATAAACTATATTGTGAATCAATTGATAAAGAAGTATTGTGTTTGATACAGTTTAATATTCATGAGAAAGACCTTTCTAAATGCTGAAGATTTTATGAAACCAGGATGTGAATAATAGAGACATACAAGTTCTTACATTTATGCGAAGTGTCTTAGGAATTTCTCACTTCTTCTAGAGAGAAAAAAAAAACAGGTAGTTGCAATACTTCCAGGTCTTTGTGAACAAGCAAGTACTTTTTTTGTACTTGAATAATTAAATCAGGATGCTAATAAATGTCAAAAAGTACATGTTCACAGTCCTGTATGTTAACCAAATTTAATCTTAATTAGCTATGAAATTGTCTTGAAGTTTTGTTACAGTTACAGAAATATAATAAATACCTCATTCGCTTATATTTAATTTATGACTAATAGTTTATATTTTATGTTATGATAATTTTTTTGTAACGCTATCACACCCTTACGATACTTTTTTTAATAGTTTTTATTTAGTTCTGATCTACTAAATATGTATTTTACATTACATCACATTCAATCACACTATCAATCTTTATCTTGTGATATAGAAAAAAAAAAATGGGTTGTCTTATTTAATATAAAAATTGAATAATTTTTAGTATAAATAAATTTCTTTACACAAAGTAAAATTATTTAATATATGATGACATATAAATATATATCATTTTAATAAGTCATATATATTTGAAGAATATATTGTGTCAAATTGACTATTATATTAAATATAAAATAATTTTGCTTTTAAATTATATTATGCTTTGTAGACTGTTATTTCATTCATTTTATCTGAATTACATACCATTCTGTATTCAACCATCATTACTTATAATATTGTTATGTGGTGTTATCATGAGTGAAATCTCATAAACAAGTTTAAAATTGAAGATAACATTATTGGACATAATTTGATTTGAACTTGAATTGAGAGTGTATAATATTCACTTCTCATATAGTAATATTGTTGTAACATTTTTTCTCTTCTTCATTCAATATGCAGATATGTATTTATGCATCAGATTTATATAGGAACATTTGGAGTGGCATGTAAAATATTTGTAAATGGGTTACGTTATTTTGTATTACATTGTTTACAAAAATTACAAATTGCATTTTCGAAGAATTGTAAAGTAAATTAAGCCATAAAAGGTTGTTCTCACAAAATATACAATGTACTTTATAAGTTACATATAACATAATTACTACTATACACATAACTATAGTATTTTAAGATAACATATAGTGATGTTTATAATTCATAAGAACATATTTCGTAAATTTCATAAGATATCACAAAAATCGTATATGGCTTCATAAACTTTATACAACTAATAGTGAAATTAATACTCCATAATGTTTTGCCTTCCGGTATTATTTGATATATCATAAATAATTTAATACATTACATTTTATATGTAAAAGAACTTTCATGAATTTACTTTAATTTTATTAACAAAAAAAACTTTTTTTGTCTCATATATGTCATTATTAAAAAATATAATTGTAGTTAGCTAAATTTTGCTTATAATACTATGAAATTGTGTTTATTTTCATTTTGTACAGATAGGAAATGTTTTATGTAAGTTTTAATAAATTTGCTAATATTACTATATCAACATCTTTTTCTAATTCTTTTAAAGCTTATGATGTAAATGCATACTGTATATTGTATGAACAATAACACTATGTTCTGCTTATAAATACAATTTCATACATATAATTAAATTATTATATTTGTCAACAAAATTGATTAATTATCATGTGAAATTTTATTAATGCAATTTTCTTTCCATCATTTCCATAATGAAAGCTTTGTAAACATTTTTTTTGCTAGGTATATAATGTCCACCTTCATGTGTAATTTTACTGCAATCTTTAAATAAATCACATACTTTTTCAGTCATATCTATAACAAAACAATAATAATATTGTTTTATAATATATACTATTCTATACAAAAAAAACATAAAACCAAATTATATTACCAGTTGGAATGACTTTATCGTTCAGTCCATAAACATGCAATGAAGGTATTTCTATTATTTCATTATAATATTTGGCATGTGGTGCGCACAATGATATAAATCCTGATATAATAATGGCAAAATTAAACTTAAATGGACATACTGAAAAAGTAATACTATTTTAGTAATATGAATTGTGAATTGTAATATGCATATCTTTGATATTAAATCGGATATATGGAATTAGTTTATTACGATATATTTATAATAATATGAGATAAAAACTCAACTCTTTCTTTGTTGCATAATACATAAAATAACAGCAAAGGCTGCACCCTGAGAAAAACCAAGAATCCCATCAAATGGACCATGTTCTTGGCATGTTTTTATAATTACATCTAAACTATCTTCAAAGCCAACACAATGATTGCTTTGTACGGTTGCTTTGAATACACAATCTTCGGTATTAAACCACCAACCATAGCCTAATATTTATAAAGGCGTATTTAATTATAATAAGCAATATTTTCTGTAAATATTGAAATAATTTTGATATACAATCGTACCACTTTCTTCTGCATCCGTATTAAATTCATTTTGATTTGGAATTTTATGAGGTGCTTTTACAAATGTAAAATCCAATTCTTTTTTAAAGCCCTTACGTAATGAACCTAATTTTCCTTTAAAAATTATGTCAGATTGGTGATATCCATGAATTGCTAAAATCTAAAATACTATGTAATATTTTTAAGAGTCATTAATCTATTATTAAGTCATAATCTATTAGTAATGTATTATTTGTTTAATATACAATGTGACAATAGAATAGTCAAATTCGAAATGTAAATAAAGTAAGAAAACCAAGGCAAAACATAAGTTTAAAGGTTTTAAATAACTTTTTTGTATTGTACTAATATACTTAGTTTTATAATCAGTGCTTACTCGTAGTTTATCCTGGACAACTTGCATTATAAAAATCTTAATAAAATTACAATAACTACAAAATATTTTTATATCTTTACTTTGTTAAATTAACATACATTAACTATATATATATATATATATATATATATATATATATTCGATTCTATAATAAATCTAAAATATATCATTGAACTATTCTAATTGGATTTACTAGGGAATTTTCATAAATTCCATCATGATTATATAAATCGCTTTCCTATAATATTAAAGATAATAAAAATATGAAAAAATAAAAACATGAAACCAAAACCAATTATTTCGGATCGCGTATAACAGTTTTAATAAATAATAGTTTCATATAAACAGAATCTCGAATCTTAATCGCCAAATAATCGAAACGTTTTATTTAGTGGTTAGTTTCGATTATAAATCGAAATTTCACGGTACCAACCTTATCACAAAATAAAACAAAAAAATAAAATTAATGTATCCAATTTATGCGGTATTTTTTTTTAAATACACAACAAACATTACATAGAAATTTTTTTCTATGTAATGTTTTTTTCTTTTTTTAACGCTTAGTTTACAAAAAAGAGTATGATCAGATAATTTTTTAAATATATATAATGTGTACAAGAATAGAAATCAGTGTTTAATATCGTGTAAAAATGTTGTTAAATGTATCATCTAATATCTATTAAGGCATAATTTTAACCTAAAAATGTTTTTTCTATATATATATATATATATATATATACATAGAAAAAATGAATGTATGATGTACATATAATTTATGTACTTAACCTGTCAAGAATTATTGTACTACGAACATGGAATATTTTCATAAATTATTAATTGTTTATTGTTTTTTCTTCTGCCAAAATATTTGTAAGTTTTTTCTCTCATAACAAATTTTAAATAATTGATATTATTGATTATTACGATTAAATAGAGAAAAAAAAGAAATAATTTATTATCTATTTTTACATTGTTACATTTTTTTCCTTATTTGATTGTAATTTTTTTGTAGATGCACTTCATAGAAATTTAAAGTATTATGAAACTGTACACTCGTCAAACTTTCAACATAGAATTGTAAAAAGAGGCGCTCAACATAGTTATCATCCATATAATAAAATAAGCGAATTAGAATTTTATTCTCATGGACGGTAAAGTTTATTATAATTGTATAACAGTTATATTTGTTCTTAGTATATTTGTAGTTTTATATAATACGTATCATTATTTATTGTTGTAGTTATTTTCGTTTAATTTTGACACCAAGAAGAGAAGTAATACATTCCAATTTTAAGGCTTATGAAGTTAATGGGGATGGAAAGGAGAAAACGATTCATTTAGGTATGCAATATAGATTATATACAATGTGTTTGAAAAAATATATATTTAATAATTATAATGTATATTATAGATCATGAAAGTTTCTATCATGGTCGAGTTTTTGGAGAAATTAATTCTCATGCCCAAGTACATATTGATGAAGGAATTGTAACAGCTAGTATTACTATTTCTGATGACACATTTCACATTGAAGTAAGATATAAATATTATATATAAATTTCCTAATATTTTCAAATGATTATCTAACTATGAATATTTTAGCCATCATGGAGACACCTTCCTCATTTGGGAAATGAAACAATGATCGTTTATAAATCTTCTGATGTAAAACTAAGCTGGGAACATTATCAAAATGGGGTGGGACATACTCATGGTACTCCTAAAACATGTGGATATGTTAAAGAAGACATGGGTATGTTATCTTGAAACATTAAAAGATACAAAGTGTACAACTGACAAAAAAAAAAAAAGATGTGAAATATTTTATTTTGAAGAGGTTCCAGTGAAAGATGACGAAGAATTTATAGAAAATCATGATTTTAAAGGAAATGAATACAACAGAGTAAAAAGACAAACGGAAACTTATGAGTATACTCCAACCAAAACAAGATGTCCTTTGTTATTAGTAGCTGATTATCGTTTTTATCAAGAAATGGGTGCTAGTAGCACAAAAACTACAATTAATTATTTGGTATGTTTATTTCAAATGATTAAATATTAATATCAATATTATTTCAAAATATTATTTTTCTTATAAATTTAATTTAAAACAGATAAGCTTAATAGATAGGGTACATAAAATTTATAATGACACATTATGGCAAGAACGTCAAGAACAAGATGGATTTAAAGGAATGGGCTTTGTTATAAAGAAGATTGTTGTTCATAGCGAACCAACACGTGTGAGAGGTGGAGAGACACATTATAATATGGTTAGAGAAAAATGGGATGTTCGAACATTACTTGAGGTACAAATGTAGAGAAATCATTTGAAAAAAAAAAAAAAAAAATTTTAAATATATATTAAATATTTAATGTGCAGGTTTTCAGTCGAGAATACAGTCATAAAGATTTTTGTTTAGCCCATTTATTCACCGATTTGAAATTCGAAGGTGGGATTTTAGGATTAGCTTATGTAGGATCACCACGTAGAAATTCTGTAGGTGGTATTTGTACACCAGGTACAATTTCAATTATTAATTTTATTATTAAAATAAAATTTATCATTTTACTCGTAGACCTTTTTAATAGAGATTTTGTATTTTTTAGAATATTTTAAAAATGGTTATACTCTATATTTAAATTCGGGACTGAGTTCTAGTAGAAATCATTATGGACAGAGAGTTATAACAAGGGAAGCGGATTTAGTCACAGCACATGAATTTGGTCATAATTGGGGCTCTGAACATGATCCTGATATAACTGTAATTCCATTTTCTTTTATTTATATAATTTCACAAATATAATTTATATAATTCAATAATATAATTCGATTCGTTTATATTCAGGAATGTAGTCCAAGTGCAAGTCAAGGTGGATCGTATTTAATGTATACATATAGTGTCAGTGGTTATGATGTTAATAACAAGGTCAGATAAATTTACAAGTTAAAATATGCATAAATACGCAATGTAATTTTTTTTTTATTTTTTCTATATTTATATGAGCTCCTTTAAATGCACAGCGTTTTTCACCATGCAGTTTGAGATCCATTAGGAAAGTATTACAGGCTAAATCAGGTCGTTGTTTCTCAGAGCCTGAAGAATCATTCTGTGGTAATTTAAGAGTAGAAGGAGACGAGGAATGTGACGCAGGACTTTTAGGAACAGAAGATAATGATCCTTGTTGTGACAAAAATTGTAAATTACGACGAAGTCAAGGAGCAGTATGCAGGTAATATTGTTATCATAGTATAACTTGTTAATTTTATTTTTATGCATTAATGCATACGTCAACGTATATTGCAGTGATAAAAATTCACCCTGTTGCCAAGGTTGTGCATATATGCCTGTAGGAGTAAAATGTAGAGACGCGCAATATGCAACTTGCGAACAAGAATCACGTTGTACCGGAGCATCAAGCGAATGTCCTAGATCTCCGCCGATGAAAGATGGTACTGGTTGTTTAGAACGTGGACAATGCCGTCTTGGCAAATGTGTGCCATATTGTGAGACTCAGGGTTTGCAAAGTTGCATGTGTGATACAAGTAAATTTTTATATTTTATCATGATCAATTTTTATCAATTATATTACATTATACAAAGAATGGATATAATAATACATTAATATTACAGTTGGTGATGCATGTAAGAGATGCTGTAGAATGAGTTTAAATGAAACATGTTTCCCTATAGATCCGCAAGATATTTTACCTGATGGTACACCTTGTATTCAAGGTTTTTGTAATAAGGTAATACTTTATATATCACAAAATTTTTGATGATAAAATTATTCGCAAATATTTTCGATTTTTTATTTGATATATTTATTATCTATATTGTATTTAGGGAATATGCGAGAAAACAGTACAAGATGTCGTGGAACGTTTTTGGGATATTATTGAGGACATAAATATAAATAAAGTTATGAGATTTTTAAAGGATAACATAGTAGGAGCTGTGATAATAATCACTGCTATTATATGGGTTCCAACGAGTTGCGTTATAAGCTATATTGATAACAAACGTGTAAAAGAAAGTGAAAAGAAATGGCGTTGGAAACATACCGATGATCTCATTCATCCAGACGAACATAGACAAGAAATTTTTGTAGGCACTCAAAGATCAAGGCTATCACATTCTAATCAACAATCTTAATTTAACTGAAACTGTGCAGTAACATTCCAAATACTTACAAAGTTATCTAGTCAAAAATTTAAATTTATTACATGTTGATTTATATATCTTTTTATTGATTTTATATATAACACAATTTAATAATTTAATATATATTTAATATCTATACATATATACACACAAACACACAAATACATATTAATATGTATATATTCTAGATTTAATATATAATGTTCTAAGTTTATATCAAGATCACTTAAAATAATTTGCTACCAAATGTAATAATAAAATAAAGGATAATTGTAAAAGTAATAAAATATCGAATATTCGTGCGAGGCGATTTAAATATGAATTTAACTAAATATAAATTTAGTTTAAAATGTTGCCACTACGAGGAGCTACATAAGCGCTATCGGCAACAAGAATGTAACTAAAATTTTATTTTCTTATACTACTAAGCACACATTTTCATGGTTAAATTACCTAGATTTCCGTTTCACGATTCGAATCTACCAATCTAAAGCCGCTAAATTCTCAACGGAAAATATTTCAATTTCCACATGGACATTTGGCTTTTGTTTACGATTGATAATTTGACAATTGTTCTGAAATTTATGAAGAACTCATGAGATATGGAAGATAAGTCATTAAAAGATCAGCCAGTAGAAAACGCAGGTATTTATATGTTATTTTTTATTTAAAAAATTATATCATTAATACATCATGTTTGTGTTTTATTACAGATGTCAACCAGGATGAGTTAATTCTTCAACAACAAAGACGTATAGAAAAGGAGGTTAATATTCTTCTTCAAGCATAAAAATAAATCCTATGAAAAGTTTAAAGAGTTATTAATGAAAAGTTTACAAATTAAATTGTAAAAATTGATCGTTTAATATTTTATATCTTATGACATTTTGATATAAATATACATATTTCTGGCTATAATTTTATTATATTTCAGATATCTGAATCTATAGCTTTAGTCGGTGAAAAAGAACCATTGAAGAGTTTAGAACAGGAATATACAGAAGATGAAGTATACTTGTCAAAAGCAAAAGCTTTGGGACAAAAATATTCTTATATTAGAAGAACAAGGCCTGATGGCAATTGTTTTTTTAGAGCCTTTAGTTATGCGTATCTTGAAAAACTAATTGGGGATAAAAATGAATACAATAAGTTCAGAGAACTTGCTTTAAAAAGCAAAGAGAATCTTGTGGCATTAGGTTTTCCCCAATTTACTGTTGAAGATTTCCATGACACGGTACAATTAATATTTAATATCAGAAAATGAATTGTATCTGAGATAATTCATTTCTAACCTGTTTATTTACAAAATAATAATATATTTTATTTTGATTATAGTTTATGGAAGTGATCGACAAAGTAGGTGGAGACACAGAGTCTAGTTATATTGAACTACATAAGCTTTTCAATGAGCAAGGTTATTCTGATTATGTTGTTGTATACCTTAGATTAATTACATCTGGTCAGTTACAAAGAGAGGGAGATTTTTATCAACATTTTATAGAAGGAGAACGAACCATAACAGAATTTTGTCATCAGGTTAACATTATCATTAATTATCATTAATTTTATTATACAGAAAGATATTTAATCCTTTTGTTTCTATAATATTTATGTTACAGGAAGTAGAACCAATGTATAAAGAATCTGACCATATTCATATTATAGCAATGAGCACTGCTTTAGGTACTGGTGTTCGAGTTCGTTACATGGATCGTGGTGCTGGAACAGAAGTAACTGCACATGACTTTCCTGAAGGCGCTACGCCAGCAGTTCACTTACTTTATCGTCCTGGTCATTATGATATACTTTATCCTTGATAAAATTAAGTCTAAAGTCATCTTTTAAGTTGTTCTTAAGAAATATACTTTGTTTAATGATTTTTTTCAATCCATTTAAAAGAATAAAAATATGAAACTATTTTTACTGTGAAGTATTTTTATAATTTCATTTGTTTTAAATTAATTTAATAATTATTAACATTCAATGAATTATAAATGTGTCGGTATATAAATTATTTTAAATAAACATATAAATACTTTGACATTAAAATGTTAAAAAATAAATTATTAAAGAAATTTTACAGTATTATTAAATTTAAAATTATCAATGTGACAAATTTTTAACGTTGCATTGCTCGAACTTGTTCAGTAACTTCTTCCAGTAACACAGAACTTCTATCTATTGACTCCATTTGATATTCCAAATGGGTTACAATAAGTGCAAGTTTTTTCAAGTTTGTTTCTGCCATCTCTAATCCATGTTCTTGTTGCGCAAAATTTTTTGCAGCATGCATTAGAATCTGAAAAGAAAAGAAAAAAAAAAAAAAGAAAAAACAAAGAATCACGTTAAATATAATCTCTTAATTATGAAAAATTTATTTTTCAAAAAAAATATTAATGATAACATTACTTCACTACTTTTTGAACCCCTTTGGATCTGTCTTGCAAGCGACGCAATATTATTGACATTAACTTGAACTCTATCTGCTAATCGCATTTTTGAATCAACAAATAAACTGCGTGCACTTGTACTCGATGCTGAAGCCATTCCGTATTGTTTTTCATTAATTCTGGGATAAATTTTGATATTAATGATATTCAATTGTGTTAATTCTATTTACATAAAACGGAATTATACAATTTCTTATGGCAATATTATTCCATAATTCGTAAAAGTTATCCAAAGTAGAAATATATTCGAACAAAATTTTGATCTTTTAATTTATATATTATAAATATAATTTTTATTGTATGTATGACACATAAATATATACGAATATTATAAATTATTATTGTCCTTTACATTTGACGAACATCGTATATAGCGTACTATTACATTTATAAAAATTATTGGCGAATAGAGTATTGTTTTTTTCTTTTTTTTTTTTTTTTTGATCTATTTAAATTAAAATTGTTAAAAGATAAACACACTTATTGTGAATCTCGCGTTATGTATGGTTATGTGATGCACTTTATATTGCACTGATGTACGATCACATGTATATCAGTAGAGTGAATGTCAGTGTAGTGAAAAAGATGCGCTTCAGTAAGATATCGAGTTTTTCTAGCCACGCTGTAAAAAAAAAAGTTAACATAAATATATTAATATTATTATAATATAGTGAATATGTAGAAAAAAAAACTTGGAAAATTAAAATATTTCGTGAAATTTATTTATAAAACGATCATTTTCAAGTTCATTTGTTATCGTGTAAAATTAATTATTTGTTATTAGGTTATGTTTAGAAATCTTTTAATTTAAAAACAAAAAATTAAAATATATATCTTTGAAAAACGAGGTATTTGACAATTATTTTCGTATTATTACAGTCATATAAAAATATTAATTTTTAATGCTACATTTTTATCAGAAAATAATGACCGTTTTTTTTTTGTTTTTTAAATTTTACTCTACAGACAAACACATGATATTGAAGAATCCGGAAACATGTCTAGTGATAATATTAATATGAAGATAGAAATTGTAGATTATGATTGTAATCAAGCAGAGAATTGTAATGATATCACATTACTAGCACGTAAAATAAGAGAAAAGGAAGCATTTTCTCAGGAGGATTTAAATGTAATAAATTTCTTTTTTTTTACACAATTTATTTATTTTATAAAAATGTGTCATTAATATTGTAAATTTGTTTGTATTTATGTTTCTATTTAGCAATTACGTAATTTAAAAGTAAAATTAATACATGAAGTTCCACCGCAACATAAGGTCGAAATACGTTCAGGAACTCATGTACCTTCACGTGAAGAATTGGAACAGTTTATGGCATTAGCACCATTAAAAAAAGGTTCCTTTTCGCCAGATGAGGATGACAAAATTGTTCATAATTGGAAAAAATTTTGTAAGGTAAGAAAGGATATGAAAATGTTGATCAAATACATCATTACAAATCGCATGCAAAAATTTGTATGAATTTGTATTAATTTATCATACAATTTTTACGATATAACAGTTACACAATTGGAGTAAACGTAAATATAGAGCATTTTTAAGTCTGAGAGATGGCGATGGAAAGAAGTATACTTGTAAGAAGAAAGAAACAAAAAAATTTGCACAGTTTTTAGCAAATGGTTTACCAAATCGCACATTGTATAGCGTATACCATAGATTTAAAATTTTATATAGCTCACATTTAAATAGAAGGTAATATATATATTTTTTTCTTGTTTTTCTTTTTTTTTTTTTTTTTTTTTTTTATATCAAAATCATCAACATACCCAGTATTGATTTGCTAATGTAAAATAAATTATATAGAAAAAAATATTTCTCTACAGATATACACAAGAAGAGGATATTATGATATTAAATCATATCGATCACAATCCATTCCTCGATGAAAAACGGAAGTTTGTTGATTTAGCAAAGGTTTTAAATAGAAGTAGAGCGTCTGTTTGGCGACGTTACCGATTGTTAAAAAGAAGCAAAAATTCAAAGATGAAAAAATGAATCTGATGAAATATTAATGATATATGTCTAATTTTTTAAACTTAAAATAAAACTCTTATGAAATAATATCACGTATTGAATATTTTCAAAGACATAAATAAATAATATTTCAACACTTTCGTGAAAAGTGTATCTGTTTTTTTATTTGTAGTATCAAATATTTTTTTTCAAATAATATACATTGTATATACTTTTGAACCTAACAATCACAATTATATGTATCTGTCTTTTTAACAGATAAATTTATTTCGTTAAGTTTAATCTTTTTTAAAGTATTTTTTATAGAAAAACAATACTATATATTTTAAAATGAATATGTTCTACTCTCTTATAAATCATTAACAAATTAGAATATTAATAAAAGATAAAGAGAAATTAAATATACTTAGTATTTTTTTTTTTTCAACAGCCTATTTTGCCATCATCATTACACAATTTTATTTACACAATTTTTTTTTAGTTATTAGTAGAAAGAATTCATTTGAAATATATATATATATGTATAATTATTAATTATAAGTTTTATAAATTTGCGAATGAAGATATTTACTTTACAATTAATTACAAAGAAATTAATTATTTTTGAATTATGAGTGTTATATATCTAATGCACAATTGTGAAACATCGTATGCATTATAAAATTTTTTGTTTGTATAGAAAATCCAAAACACATCTTTCTATTTCAGTTTTCAACATTATTTTTGATGAAATTGTATTTATAAAAAGCAATTAAAAGTTCTATTTTGTTATAAATAAGGTTCATTCAATGAAAATTATAATATTTAACAAAAATTATGATTTTTCTGTATATAGTATAAAACATTTTGCTTTACTAAATTTGTTTTCTTTTTCATAGTTTTAAAAATATTATTAAAAATTTTTGTATATAGATCTGTTTACTTATTTTTAATACTGAACCGATATAGAGGGCTAGAATTAAAGGAATATTTATATTCTATATGAAAATCATATTACACACAAAATGATAATTCTAAACATTTCAAATATTTACAAGTTTTTAGGCATTTAAAGTATAGATGAATAATAATATCAGTCTCTTTCCTAACATGTGTATTTGTAAAAATTAAAATAATGTTATTAATTTATGTTGAAAATAGATAGAATGTTCCCTGCCATGCTATTTTTCTTGCAATAGATCAAATTAGTGCTTTGTGAATTTATGGATTAACTTGACTTTGTCAAGTATATATGGACAATTTTTTGTTAAGAATATATGTATAATTTATATTATACAAATATACAGAAATAAATTTGTATAATATTAATATTGATCAAACATATTAGATTATGTACTTTCTATAACGAAGCACTAGTCCCAGCATCTTTAATACATGATGCAAATATTTAAACAAATGTTTTTATTATAAAAAAAGAAAAGAGTTGGCTAAATATTTACAGTAAAGAGTATTCACGATAAAACAATATTTTTTCATGAAAAGAATAATAGTAGTGTTATTCCCATTGTGGGAACACTTATATATAGAGCCACAAATTTATTCTCGCATAAATATTTAGGTAAAATAAGTGTATTTCAGAGCACCGATTTTACTCTTTAGAACATCTGTCCTATCACAGTAAGTGATCTCACTGCAGATTGCACATTATTTACATGAATATGATGTGCAACAGCATGATGATGTTCATCTACAACCATTTCACCATATTGGACACGACATCGTTTTTGATGTGCAAATAAACTGCCACTATGACTATATGCAGCGCCACATGTTTTACAAACATAAGGTTTTTCACCAGAATGTGTATAAGTATGTTCTTTCAGAGTACTAAGACGCTTAAAAGCTTTGCCACACGTTTTGCAGAGATAATTTGCTTCACCCGTATGTCGTGTCAAATGTCTCCTAAATGCTGAACTCACAGCAAATGCTGCACTACAAACATGACATACAAAAGGTTTGTCCCCTGTATGAATACGAATATGATTTGCCAAACTAGTAGTTGTTGTAAATCCACTATTACATGTTTTGCATACATGTGGTTTCACTCCTGTATGAGTTCTCATATGGTATGTAAGCGATGAATTACTTGGGTATACCTTGCTACAAATATGACATAGATATTCTCGTGGCACTTTTTCCTTGGGTTTATGTGTCCTTTGATGAAGAACAAGGCGAGCTTGACTAGCACAAACTTTTCTACATATTTCACAAGTTACTGGTTCAGCTTTAGGCTTATGCATGGACACATGACGCCTAAGGCCTTTCTTAGTAGCCATAATTTTATCGCAATGTTGGCACTTGTATTCACCAGATCCATCTTCTTCACTATCTTCTTTTTTAACAGTTTCATTCTCTGGTAAAGTATTTGTTGTATCATTTGGAAAAGCATCGTCATCTGAATCAAATAATTTGTTATCGTCTACTAAATTATCTAATAATCCATGGCCATGCTTTTCAGCATGTTTTTTCAATGTGTCTGGTCTGAAAAACCATTTTTTACATACTGTGCAAGAATACTTTTTATCCCCATGTACAAGAGCATGTCTTTTTAAATTTTTTAAGGAAGAACAATACTGATTACAGATTTCACATTTATATAATTCAGGAGCATTTTCAAATTCATCTGGTTCGTTTACTGTACCACTTTCATCCTCAGTATCATCTTCACACTTTGGTTCTTTTTTTGAATCTCCATCATCTTTTCGTTCGTCAGTATTTATCTGTTTAATCATATCATTTACTTTCTCTGTATGAGACTTCAAATGTCGTACAAGACTTTGAGACTTAGAGAAACAGGCATGACATAATTGGCAAGCATGAGGTTTAGATGCATGTATCTTTTTATGTTTTTCCATATTTTCTTGTTTATAAAACAATTTTAAACAAATATTACATTTGTGCTTTTTCTCATGGACAAGAGAATGTTTTTTTAAGCCTTTCTGTGTTGCATAACGCTTTAAACAAATTTTGCACTTGAACTTTAATTCTTCTGAATCTTGACTGTCGCTACTCGGATCATAATAATTATCATCACCTTCATCTTCACTGTAAGATTTGTTAGGGATTGATTTTGTTTTCCTCGTTGACGTACGTTTCTGTGGAGGTGCCACATCCTTTTCAATTGCCGCATCATCGGACACACGCTCATTTGGAAATTGTTCTTCTTCTTGTTGTTTAGAATTTTTTTCTGATTCTTTAGTAATATTCTGTTCCTCTTGAGGTTTATCATCTACATCCATTGTTTCATAAATATCGCATGTATCTACTTGCGAAGCAGATTCAATGGATGAATTTTGATTAATATTGCTTTCCGTAGTAGAACATTGTTCTTTACCGATCTCTTTGGGACCTTCAAATCCGATAGAACACATGAAGATTTTTTCATCTTGTATGTCGATTTCGGTAGTAGTAAGACTAGGTGTATTTGAAGTGTAAGTATTATTAGTATTATTGAAGTCTTGAGAATTTGATACTATTTGCATTTCTTCTTTTATAAAAGAATTGTCTTGCTCATTTGTTGTCTTTTTCGGTAGTTCAATGCATGAAGAAAAATCTGTTTGCGTACACGAATCCTGTAAAAATATAAAATATTTTTTTTTTTGAAATTAAATGTAAAATATAAATAAAAATTACATCATATATTTTGTTTACCATGACATTGCATTTTTCAGGTTTATTATAATACATTCGTAGTCTAGCATTGGAATGTTGACATTGTTGTCTAAACTCATGAGCAACACTTGCTTTATAAACACAAACATCGCAGATTAAAGATGGTAATCCATCTTGCTCGTGAATATCAATTGAACCACATACTTGAATTTTTTGTGGAAGATCTGAGAAATCATCTACCTCTTGATCGGTACAGAAAATAGGTGATAAATTGTTACTTTCTGTTAGACAGATTCTACATACTCTGTCCATATTAAGAGGTAAATTGAAATAACCCGAATTCATTGTCTTGCAGATATTTTGAATACTGATTAATCCAAAATTGTCTGTAAATATCATAAAACATGCTAACACCTTATTGCAATTATATCACAAATAAATAATTTTCTTGAATTAACAAAACTAGTCAATACAATATACATTATATAAAATAAAACTTGTATTGGAATTTTAATTACTTTAAATATCATCATAATTATTTTTAATTGAAAGGAGATTATACAAAAACGATAAGATCAGATAATCACTATAAACTTGACCTTTTTATAAATATGTATATATATATATAGTTGTATACATATAAGTTGTACAATTAGTGTCATTTGATAAAATGGACAAATACAATTACTTTATAATCATACAATCATATAACCAAAAATATACATAAATATATATATATATATACATACACATTATATACATATACATATATATATATATATATATATATATATATATATAAATTAGAAACGCAAAATAATATATGCCGGTATTTTAATATAAGAAAAGCATTTTTGGTAAAGAGTTGAAAGAATTAATGTGCAAAAACGAAAGGTTCTCAACCTTTGGATCCGTGATGCGTCGTTTGAACATGCCACGACGTTGAGTCCAATGCCTTCGGCAGTGATGCCCAGACGAAAGGAAAAGTAACACTTTGAAAACTCGAATACTTTTTGTTTCTCTCTCTTTCTCTCTCTCTCTCTTTTGTTTTTTTTTTTTCGCGATCCCTTTTGATATTAATCCATAGTATACGTGAATTTTCTCAATGCATATTAAAACACAGAATGTCTTGATTCATTCTAAAATCTTTCTTTTATCTTACGTTTTACTCGTGGCAATATACTCGGATACTTATTTATCCTTTGTCTAATGGCTTCTATCTACATATATGCCGCGAAACATTCGAGCAAATTAAGTTGAGAGCAATCTGAAAGGAAAGGTCTGAATAAAATATGGCTTATCGTGTATGGACAACGGAATGAAACTTCACTCATATACATTGCGTTCAACCGAATCGATGTATATTCTCTAGGGATACACGAATGGCGTTCGAACATCTTTTAATCGGTGTTTTTTATTAAAAGAAAAAAGAAAATTATACATATATATATATATATTGTATATGTGTATATGTGTATGTTATGCATATATATATATATATATATCAAATATTGTTTCATTTTTTTCATTATTCTACGCATACATACATCACGCAATTATCAGTAGATAATTTTATTTATTTCTACTAAATACACTCTTCCGAATAACAAAATATTAATTGTATTTAATTATCTACAGAATTATCGTAAAACATATATCAATTTCAAGATAACTACATTGATAACCGAGGAATATTTTAGTTGGTATTATTTATCTCGAATCGTAACTCGAAAAATTTAGTGATCTAAATGGTAGCTCCGAAAAAGTATCCAATGAAATTCAAAGTTATCGACCAATCTACGTTCAAGATGATTTTAAATAACAACGTAGTTCGATATATCGAACTAAAAAGTGATATTTCTTTGCATTCAAATTTATAGGTCTTTAAGTTGGCTCGAGATTTTTTTTCTGGATAAGAAACGAAAGAGAAAGAGAGAGAGAGAGAGAGAGAGAGAGAGAGAGAGAATGAAAAAAAAATTTCTTTGATACTTCTCATATATATATATATATATTCCGTTTATGATCTTATTTTTTCGTAAAAACTCAAAGCGATCTATCGATCCTCGTATTATAGATCAATCAGAAGGGGGGGGGGGAAAGAACAGAAAAAGAAGAAAAAAATCAAGAAACTCAATTTTCAATCGGGAGACAAAAATTATTGTATCTATCTATAGTAATTCGTAATAATAGTCATTTTTATCAGCCCAATAAAAAATCACTGATTTATTGCATTTGCTTGAATTAGTATTATCTTTTTGAAAAGTATTTGTAGTTAAATTATCATTCGATTATTATATATCGCCACGGAGAGATCGGATATTAAATCAATCATAAATTCATGCGCACGCTTATTGTTAACTCCATGCGTTTAACTGGAATCTAGTTCGAAAAAAAAAAAAAAAAAAAAAAGAAAGAAAAAAAATAAAGAAAAAAAAAGAAGAAGAAGAAGAAGAAGAAGAAGAAAAAAGAGACAAGAAAGAAAAAAACGTGAAAGATCCAATATATGCGCTAGTATAGAAGTTGCAGACTTCTTGAATAAACACACCGGGTATGTCATCTATTTCTTAACAACTCTTAGGTACATATGATCGGTATGATCTTTTAGTAGTCCTCGTATCTATCTACCTGTCAAATGAAGATGTAAATGAGAAAGAATGAGTGTGTGAAGTTTAAAAGACTCTTTTTAACATACGGTAATGCAATCGATGCAATTTATCCGATTAACTCGGAAAATTAGGCAAAGGTAGAAAGAAACCTTTCAAGTGATTGAGAGAGTTCTAGTATCTATCGGTTAAATACAGTTATGGCTCTTCGTAAAGTAAAAGGAAATTTCGAACGAATGTTCGACAAAAATTTGACGGATTTAGTGCGTGGCATTAGAAATAACAAAGAGAACGAGGTAAATTTGTTTTTTTTTTTCTATATTTTAAAAATATCCTTATTCCTTTTGTTTTGTTTCGTTTTCTTTTTCTTCTTTTTTTCTTCTTTTTTTTTTTTATTTTTTCTATTATAACAAGAAAAAAGGAACACGTAACTTAACCTAACTTTGTAAAATATACTTTTATCTAAAATAAGTTTTATTTGAATTTATAATCTTATATTATTGTGATAGGCAAAATATATTGCACAATGTATAGAAGAAATCAAACAAGAATTGCGCCAAGATAATATTGCAGTAAAGGCAAATGCAGTTGCTAAGTTAACATATGTAAGTGTGGGGAGGGAGGTTTTATATGCTAATTTTAACTATTATTTTATCTCTAACAAGATAATTATGTTATTTTCTATTTAAATCTATAGTACATCTTACTAATACTATTTACATTTCTATAGTTGCAAATGTTAGGATATGACATTAGTTGGGCTGGATTTAATATAATTGAGGTCATGTCATCTGCCAAATTCACTTATAAACGTATAGGATATTTAGCTGGTAGTCAAAGCTTCCATGCAGATACAGAGGTATGATTTTTATTTAATCGCTTGACATATAAATAATTTGGGATATATGATTCGTTTTAAGATCGCATAAGAATAATTTATAAATTTTTACTTTATAAACTTTTAATTTATAGATTTAAGAATAATTTCTAAATTACAGCTTTTGATGTTGACCACAAACATGATACGCAAAGATTTAAATAGTCAAAATCAATATGATGCTGGATTGGCTCTTAGTGGTTTATCTTGCTTTATAAGTCCAGATCTGGCACGTGATTTAGTTAATGACATAATGACTTTGTTAACATCTACAAAGCCATATTTACGCAAGAAAGCAGTTTTAATGATGTACAAGGTGTTCTTGCGATTTCCAGAAGCATTAAGGCCTGCTTTTCCTAGATTGAAAGAAAAACTTGAAGATCCAGACAGTGGCGTACAGTCTGCAGCTGTCAATGTAGTTTGTGAGTTGGCAAGAAAGAATCCAAAAAATTATTTAAGTTTGGCACCTGTTTTTTTCAAATTAATGACAACATCGACTAACAATTGGATGCTCATAAAAATCATCAAATTGGTAAGTCTATTTTGTAATATTACTTCGATCGATCAATTAAACACAGAAAGATTAAGTATTGATACAAAAACATAAGAGCTGTTATCAATCAATGAATGCATATATACATATACCATTTTTAAATTCGAGCCTAGTAATGTTGATCTTATTTCACATGCTCAGTTCTCCACTATAACACTGATTGAGCCGAAAATGGGTCGGCGACTTACTCAACCACTAATTGACCTGATTTCAAGGTTTTTTACTAGTTGATTACTTTGATATAAAAAAAAAAAGCATTGATAATTTAGATCAAATAGTAGTAGTAAAAATATGGTAGAAGTATACAAGTATTTTCACTATTCATTTTACTCTGTGTTGTCTATAAATGATTTATAGAATGTTATATATACATATATATATATATATATACATATATTTTGTTTGTCATTACATATCATTTAGACTGCAACTTAAAATTATATTTACAGTTTGGCGCATTGACACCTCTAGAACCTAGGCTTGGCAAAAAGCTAATAGAACCCCTTACCAATTTGATACACAGGTATTTAACGTGTTTATATTGATATTTCCCCTTCCCCCCACATATATCTCAACAATTGTAGATTTTATCATAGCAAGTAAAATAGTTCTATGTGTTATATAAATGTGTACATGTTTGTCCCAGTTATTTTATAGCTGGTATTATAACAAGGATTATTAAAATAAATTATTAATAAGTTATTAATATCATTAATAAAATTATCTTTATTATTATTTTTAGTACATCTGCTATGTCTTTGCTGTATGAGTGCATCAACACTGTAATAGCTGTATTAATTTCTATATCATCTGGTATGCCAAATCATTCAGATTCAATACAACTGTGTGTGCAGAAATTAAGAATATTAATAGAGGATTCGGATCAAAATTTAAAGTACTTGGGCTTGTTAGCAATGTCAAAAATATTAAGGACACATCCTAAAAGTGTACAAGCTCATAAAGATCTTATTATGCAATGTCTCGATGACAAAGATGAAAGTATAAGATTGCGTGCCTTGGATTTATTATATGGAATGGTATCAAAAAAGAATTTAATGGAAATAGTTAAAAAATTAATGGTGCATATGGACAAAGCTGAAGGCACTACATACAGAGATGAATTACTTTCAAAGATCATACAAATCTGTTCTCAAAATAATTACCAATTTATAACATATTTTGAATGGTAAATTAATAATATATTTCATGATAATAACAAAACGAAATATATACATATAATGTTACAATACACAAAATATAAGTTTTAATGTTCAATAATGAATAAGATATATATATATGTATATATATATATATATATATATATATATATATATAAACTTTGTATTTATAGGTACATATCTGTATTGGTGGAACTCACACGAATGGAAGGCACCAAGCATGGACCATTAGTAGCCACTCAATTACTTGATGTAGCAATCCGGGTACAAGCTATACGTAAATATGCAGTTCACCAATGTGCCTTACTGCTTGAAAATTCATATCTTTTAACTGGTCAACCACGAGCTACTATGTCTGAAGTTTTATATGCAGCTGCTTGGATATGTGGAGAATTTTCTAGGTAATAAATTAAATATATAACATAATTATTTTCATTAAATGATAATAATTTAAATGAAAATTTGTTATATTAATAGTGAACTAGAAGATCCTTTGGCAACATTACAATCAATGTTGCGATCACAAGCATCCAGTTTGCCAGGACATATTCAAGCAGTTTATGTGCATAATATTTTAAAACTTGCTGCAGCAATATTATATAAAGCAGAGAAAGAATGTGACAATGAAACGATGGAACAAGTAAGTTATACCGCAATTCATTTATATCAAGTATTATTATTCTATTATTTTCTTTTTCTTTTTTTATGTATACATATATATATATATATATATTAAATCATTTTATATTATTAAATTATTATATCTAGATATAAACAATAATATTATCGATATATTTATAGTCTTTTTTTTATTATACAGATTTTTGCATTGAAAGATAAAATAGCGGCATTTGTGTGCAGTGGTGATTTAGAGGTTCAAGAGAGATCTAGTTCTGCATTGGTTTTATTTGAATGCTTGAAAGAAAATCCTGGCATGGCTGAAGAATTAATGGAAGCCTTTGAAGGTGAACTTAATCCTGTTGCTCCTAAAGCTCAAAGAAAGGTAAAAATAATATATTATTTATTTTTGTTAAAAAAAAAAAAAAAAAAAAAAAAAAGGTTACGAATATCTCTTTAAAATAATTAATTTTTTAATATATATATATATATATTTAGGTACCTATACCTGATGATTTAGATCTAGATTCGTGGATCAATGATCCACCCTCGGAAAGCTCTGATTCCGAGGATATGGACATGAACGAAATCTTTGTGAAATCAGAGAAGTCTAATAATTCTTTCATGAAACGAGAAACTAACGAACCTACGGTAGAAGAACTTCAAAAGAGAAGAGAGGCTAGAAAATTGGAACAGCAAAATAATCCTCATTATTTGAAGGGATCATTTAAGAATTCCACATCATATCATAATTCAACAAATTTTTATGAAGACTTTGAGAACATTCCAGTTACTGAATTAGACATACCAGTGTCTCTAAAAATATCGAATTATTCTAATTCTAGTAAATATCACAATATGAGTGTGGATAATAATTACAAGAGACATAAAAAACATGGCAAGAAAAAGAAATCGAAAAAAAGTAAATATATATATATATATATATATATATGTATATATATATATTTTTTCTCTTTATACATTAATGTTATGCAACTGTATTATTGTAAACCTCGATTAAGATACATTGTATTATTATTTTTTTGCATTTTATTATTATCATAATTTTTTTTTTCTTTTTAATTTTTTGTTAGATAAACAATCGGCATCAGAAGATGAAAGGGAAGAAGATTATCCTACACAAGTTATAAATACAGGTATTGGTGAACTTCCACCAGGGGCAGAAATAAGTGATAGCGATGATTATGATATGATCGATGCAAATGATCCACATCGAGCTTTAAATATTGATTTAGACATGCCTTTGCGGGAGGACGAAAGATTACCGGTTTTGGAACACAGAGTAGTAGAGAATAGTCCAAATCAGAAAGTTACAGAGGTAAAGACAATAAAAAAAGATAAGGTAATTACTTTTTCTATTCTTTTTTATATATAATGTAGATATATATATATATATATATATATATATATATATATATTACATACGATATGTGTAGGAGAGAAAATATATATCTTATTTATATTAATAGGGTCATAGAAAAACAAAAAGAAAGAGTAAATGTGTTCAAGAAAAACAGGCTGATAATCAAATAAGTATGACTGATATGTGGTTAGAAGATAATACTGAAGAAGCAGGTTCTTCCTCTATTCAAGATTACGCAGAAGTGAATAGTAAAAAAAATGTAGATATACGAAAAGATAATAAGAGAAAAAAATCTAAGAGTCAGGAGAAACATAAAAAAGTGAAGGAAGTCGATACCAAACATAAAAAATCAAAAAAATCAAAAAGTAAGAAAGAGAAGAAGTCGTCGGATTATGAAGAAACAGCTGGTATATCTACGCCCTCCAAAGAAATATTGCCAGAGTTAAGGAATGACTTAGTTATTACTGAAAATAGTTTGAATTCTATTCAACCATTAATCGCGTATGATGAATTATCTAAGAATAAAACTATTTCTATGATGTATGAATTAAAGCAAATTGCAGATGACACTAGTAAAATAATTGTATCAATACTCATTACTAATATAGGTCAAAAGCTCGTAAAAGAAATAAGGTTCGATATTACGGATACGTCAACATTGAAATTAATGAAAAATGTGAGTATTTTATTTTATTTATCTTTTTTATTTTTTTATTTTTTTTTTTTTTCTTATGACAACAGATTACTTGTAGCATTTAATCGAAATTTGATTTCTTTTTTTCTTTTTTTTTCTTTTTTTTTTTTTTTTCTTTTTTTTTTCTTTTTACAATTATAGAATGGCGATGAATATGGAATGAAATTGCCATTCCAACTACCTCCACAATCCAGTAAAGAAACTCAATTTACCATATTAATATCCGATGTAACGTTCGCTCAAAAATTGAGAGGGACATTGACGTATATGCTTGAAAATATGGAAGGAACAATACAAGAAAAACTCGACTTTACTATAAATTTATCGTGTAGTAAATTTATGGTTGGACATTTGTCTCATAAAGATATATTAACGGAGTTGCTTAAAAGTGGTCAACTAGTATCTAGAATAAAAAAAGAAATCGTCCCGTCTCAGGAATTTAATGCAGTTTTAAATACTGTCTGTTGCAAATGCAATCTCACACTCGTGGAACAAATAAATAATACCGCATCTTTGTATGGTCATTCATTGAAAGGACATCATGTGTGCCTTTTATTAAAATATAATGTAAGTATAACGATATAAATATACGATAGAGATATATTGATGATTATTTCGTTCTGATTTTTTGCGCTTAATATTTATTTATATGTTTTAGAAATCGACAGGTAATTTGTTGATCGAAGGTAAAGGTGACAATAACTCTCTCCTGTCAGGAATTGCGGAAGAGATATCGAGGCTTCTGACATAAAAGAAAGTGTACCTATGTTTAAAAACAAAAAAAAAAATCTGATGATTCCTATCATTCATTACAGTCATATTCAACAAACCTTTACATTCAGCGAAGAAATATTTTCCAGAATCTGTTATGTATGAGATAATGATTATAGGAAATTCGCCTGCTAATTCATTAATCATTACATATTTTTAGATGGAGTTCTTATCTAAGCACTGTATAATTTAGATCATAAAATTTGTTAAATATACATACATATATAAGAGTTATACATATGTATACATATATACATGGATAAATACATACAATATACATGTATATGTGGGTTATCAGGATTCTAAAAAACAAACGAACAAAAAAAAAACAAAAAAAAAAAAAAAAGAAAAAAGAAAGAAAAGAAAAAGAAAAAAAATAGAGAGAGAAACATTTATTCACAAATTAAAAAGACATCGATACAAAAAGTAGGGAATAATTGAAATAAATTTATATTATTTCGGAGTCGCCTACTTTTTGTGCTGCTGCCTCGTTTTATAGAGTAAATTTATTTTAAAAATTCGAAGAAGAGAAGAAAAGATTAAGAAAGAAAAAAAAATGGAAAGAAAAAATTTGGTATCTTGTAAAAACTATAAGATATCATCTCTATCGTCTATATTGTCATGTTGCATCTCATTTATGAGAATGTGTATAAATATAATAATATTATTTAGTGGCGATAACTATACCATTTCTGCATGCGATATTACGTTTATAATAATATTATAATAATTAATATTTTCATATACATCTAAATCACATCTTAAACAATTTATATTAAAATGTAAGTGAAAAGAAAAAAAACAATGTAAATAGCTTTGTGCCTGTAATCTATGCTTACAAAAATTATTTTATTGGTCAGAAATCTCTCTAAATTTGATTTAATATAATAACGAAATGTTTCATATTAATCATCATTTAACATAGAATCAGAATGCATGATACAAAAGATTTAATAACATCTTAATATTTCATCCAAAGAAAGATGGGGAGCCTTCCTGAATAAAATTATGACTGCACTCGCGTTTTATCATTGCATTTACGTATCGTCTGCTTATAATAATTGTGACTTTATTTTTTTCGTGATTTCATTTTAAATGAAATCACGTCTCATTGTGGACGTTGTAAAAAAAGTAACTAAATCATTAGAACAATATTGAGAAACAAGAAAATTAAAATATAATTATGTTTGTAACGTCCCCCCCTCAAGAACTAATTACACGTGCAATTATCTAATATATTTTTAAGATTCCTTACTCATCCTCTCTCTCTCTCTGTCTCTCTCTCTCTCTCTCTCTGTGTGTGTGTGTGTGTGTGTGTGTGTGTGTGTTATATGTATGCAACAAAAATCGAGAGAAAAAAAAATAAAAAAAAAAAAAAAAAAAAAAAAATAAAAAAGAAAAAAAAAAAATCAACGATCAAATGCATGTCCAATTTAAATGAAGATAATAATTATATAAAAGATCTAATTAATTGAAAAGATAGAAATGGCTAATAGATTAGAATAGAATAACAGTTCAAAGAAAAAAAAAAAAGAAAAAAAAAAAAAAAAAAAAAAGAAACCAGAAAAAAAATTGCCGAAACAAATCACGCAAAAATTCCATCAAAGCCGCATTTTTTATAACGCATCGTCTTTCATTTGGCAACATGTGCAGAAAATTATCACGCTGTATGTACGGATTATTTTACGTACAAACAACTTAATAATACTTTTTAATTACAAAGATCTTTGCGTTGATTGTATAGAAGATAATAGATTACGATTAAAAAAAAAAAATCTATTCCTGTCAGACATTTTTTTTATAACTTTGTTTGCTTCATTTTCTACTTCAAACTTGTTTATCTAATTGTGTAGTTAACATAAAAGATTGTTATCCAAGACTGAAGGAAAAGAAGTAAAATAAACATACGATTTGATTGGTTCGATTAAAAGAAGGAAAAAAAGATAGAAACAATTTTTCTACTTGAAATTTTTATTATTTTTATATGACGATTTATATATTTTATATATTTATATATATATATATATATATATATATATATATATATAATTTTATTATCTATCTTTATACATATGAATATTTGTAATCTTAAAAAGAGAAATACAATATTTACTTCTTTTTTTCTTTATAAACATTTCTTTAATTATTTTCACATAAGTATAAATATAAATATATATAAATATAAATATAAATATAAATATAAATATAAATATAAATATAAATATAAATATAAATACATATATATACATTCATATACATATATTTGTTGAAAATTTACTCGTCGTAGTTCAATAGATTTCATTGTAAATAAAAAGGAAGAAAGTTAACGCGGTAAAAAGAATTATAGTGCGTTAGCCTTAATTTTCTTTTTTTTTTTTTTTATCTTAGCCTTGAAATGGTATAATAAGAAAATGGGTTGATTCTCGTTGACGAGATCAGGTGAATCACGATGTGAAGTAATGTCGTTCGTGAAAATTAGTAGATCTCGTGTATGTGTTCATTGTTGTTCATTGTTGGAGATTCAACGAATCAACGCGGATTACGCGTAAGATTAAACTCGTCGAAAGTCTTTAGAAATATTTTTTTTTATCTTACAAAGAGAAATTCTTTCTTTATATTATCATATTATTTAAATGACGATCTTTACACGAAACGTTCGATTTAAATGGAATTGAAATTTCTCTGTATGGAAGGAAGAAAAAATCAAACATGTTTCGATCGTTCTCCGGCAAATGATAATAACAAACAACAAACATATATCGAATATATATATATATATATATATTTATATTTGAATATATATATATATATTCAAATTTCTATATTATGTGTGACAGTTAATTTTATTTCTTTCGTCGTCGATTAAATAATAATTATCTTTCTTAAGAGATCAATCAAATATTGTATAATTAGTTATATCATCGAGATATACTACATAAACGCAATAATTCTCTTCTTTCTTTTGATTAATATCTAATATTCCACTGTTTTCTCTTTTATGTTCAATAAAAGAATAATTCTTTTGAAGATCTTTATTTGTGGCAAACGAACAAATGGGATCGTTAAAAAAAAGAAGAGAAAAGGAGAAAGAAAAAAGAAGAAGAAAAAAAAAAAAAGAAAGAAACATTTATCGAATGGATAAATTTTTTGATATTATATTTCAACTTATATGATTTATTAAATTCGATCGACTTCGAACTATGTTATACGAAGAAAATTTTCGAAGATATACACAAATCGAAGATTCGAAAGATTCGCAGAACTATCATCCTCTATATCACATGATGGAATAGAATTCGTTTACAAAAGACGACTAATCCCAGAATCCGCCCCACTTCTTCGTTCGGTCCTTCGAATATAATCTATTTATAAACTTACGACTTATTATGTACCGATTAGTCGTTCGAAATACTACATCGTGTATCCTACAGCGATAAACGTGCAATTAAAATTATAATTTTGGCTAAATATTCCTACGAAATATGAGATATTATTTTTGTGAATACTTCATTGTGCAATCATAAGTGACGTTAATCCCTGTGATTTTTTTTTTTTTTCCCCCAAGAGATCGCGATCGATTCTTTTCTCTTTCCTTTCTTTTCTTTTTTTTCCACATATAATTGTAATTATATGTGAATAGTATATGATAATAATAATGTAATAATAATAATAATAATGGTAATATACATGTCTATATCGTAAAGTTGTACGGAGCAGAGAAATTAACGAAATCAATTCGACCGATTTCGATTGTGTTTTCGATAAATTTTTTCGACAAATTTTTCAAACAATAACAATTATAATAACAAATTTAACAAATAAATAAATAAATAATTAATTAAATAAATAAATAAGTAAGTGAATAAGTAAAGAAATAAAGAAATAATATTATATTGATATTGATTAAAGTAGTGGAAATATAGATTATAAAAAAAAAAAAAAAAAAGATCCGATCGCGAGGATAACGAGTATAGAAGAGAACACTGTCACTGTGATCTCTACGGTCGACCGATAGGAGAACGAAATGGCAGGAGTGCGAGTAGCGTGTCGTGGTGTGCTATATAAATAATACTTCGCGCAAAGACAAATCAGTCGACTTGCGGCCGCCGTACCTGTCACGGTATAAAATGCAACGCTAATAACGTAGATATCGGGAAATTAGTTTACCAAACAATATATATATATATATATATTTATTTATATACATATATTTCGTTCGAACAAATTCAAAAGCTTTCCCTCAATCATTTTTTCCTTATTTTCCTTTTCTTCATCTTTATCTTTATCTTTATCTTTTTCTTTCTTTCCGTTTTTTTTTTTTTCCTTGACTTTTCTCCTCCTCCTCCTTTCAACCTTTCACCCTTTTCTTCTTCTTCCTTTTCCTTCTTTGTTGTTTCTTTTTTTCTTCTTCTTCTTCTGTTTTTTCTTTTTATCCTCATTTTGTCCTATTTATTTATTTATTTTCTTTATTAAATTTGATTTCTGGAAAATTGAATTTATTATATTATCAGAAGGATCGATTGATCACTCGATCTATCGTTCTAATCTATCATTAACGATTGTTCGTTCTTCGTTGCACACGGTAGCCGCAGAGTTAAAGATAATTTAAGGAAGAGATTAAAGGAAACTCGTGATAACCGTGAACGATCCGTGATCCATTGGAGCAAAGATGTCGCACGACAATTTAGGATTTACAGCGAGTACGGTGAGTTATAATCTGAACACATAAAAAAAGAAAGAATATATATATATATATATATATATATATATGTATATAGAAAAAAGTGGAAAAATATCTATCTCGGTTAAGATGAGATCGACAATAAACATCTCTTTTCCGTATTGTGTATATAATGTGTACGTATGTGTATACGTATGTATATATATATATATATATATATATATATATACATACATACATATATATATATATATATATACATATATATATATATATTTGTCTGTTATGTCCTTTAAATTGTGTTACGGTAGATTATATATTGTAAAAACAAATTTCGTTTTTCCTTTGTCTTATGCGTCGATAATTACCAAACATAGATAATTTCAAGGTATTCCATTATGAAAAATAATTTTCTTTCTTTCGAAAATTTATTTGCTTCTATTACAAAACTTTTTATTTTTTGCTTTTTCGTGGATTATTTAACTTTCGTAAATTCGAAAAATTCCGTTGTTAGGGAAAAAAAAAAAAAAAAAAATAAAGAGAAAACCATATCTTTATTGTAAAAAATGTAAAAAACATTAATCCAGAAAAAATGACATATTTTTTAAAAGCACTATGACAATTTAGAAAAATTTCAACGCGAATGGAATCTTTTAATTTTTATTTTTTTCTCCTTTTCTTCGAATTATTTCATTTTATGAATATACGAGGAACGAAAGAAAGGAATGTTTAAGCTCGAAAAATTGATTGAATCACTTTTGATAATATTATTATATTATTTCGCATAATTTATATCGTTGATTTTCGAGATAAAAAAAAAGAAAATTTGTATTCATTTCGAAAGTGAATTTATCTCATCAATAATATATATTCACCTTTATTATATATAATATATTTATTAATTCAAAATTTTCTACATATTTAAATGATAAATTTATCAATAATAATAATAATAATAATAATAATAATAATAATAATAATAATAATAATAATAATAATAATAATAATAATAATAATAATAATAATAATGATTAATAAAAAATTTTAGTTGAAATAAATATTGTACAGAAAATTATGGTTAAAAATATTATTTATAAAAAAATTCTCAAGTATTTTGTAATTGTTACGTTCATACAAACCACCTAGATTGCGAATTGCGATTGTTTATATCTTAGTATATGAATATGTATATATAACGGCCATAGCTACTACGCTGTATATTTTTATTCATTTTAACGTCACAATCACGTGTTCACGCGCCTTTTCTGTCTCTTCTCGAGCATATCCTTCATTCGTGTCCTTTAAATTTGAAAGAACATTGACCTACATCGACGAATATGTGTATACATGTGCTTCAATATAATATATTCTTTTTCCTTTCTCTCTTTCTATCTCTCTCTCTCTCTTTCTCTTTCTCTTCTCTGTATTTAAAAAAGGATTACATGATCATACCTTTCGAATAAAAAAATTAAAGACACAGATTGTGGGAGAGAGATATTGTTTAAAGTTTTTGTTAACGATCGTTAAAATTGTAAGGGAACATTTTTATTAGATTAAATATAAAACTCATTTCTCGATGGCGAAGGACAAATCGAACATTAACGCACAATCATTTAAATGTCCTTCTTTCGATTCCATCTTGGCAATGAGCTCATTGTAAAAACTCGATATATTAATCGTCTGATCATGAGAGAAATGGAAATATAATTTATGGTTAAAATAAACATATATACAATAGAAGACTTTCACTTTTTTCGAGCTATTGACTTTATGCAATAAATCAATCGATTATGATCTCTCGTTATCGATATCAAAGTTGAAGTTAAACAAACTTTATGTTTTCCTCTTGTTTTCGATCAGATGATATTCTTCTGTTATAATGTATTCTATGTATGTAAACGTCGACGATCATTCACTATTAGAATTTAATAATATTTTTTTTTTCACACTACTTTCATATGACGACACACATGACAGATATCAAATTTATTATTGTAAAAATATTCAAACATTTCTTTTCCCTTTTTTCTTTTCTCTCTCTCTCTCTCTCTCTCTTTTTTTTCTTTTTTTTTTTTTAAATTTTACTAACTATAAGCGATTTTAATCTGTTTACTTTCTAAATGTGTTACATGAGGAATGTGTCGTAAAAAGATATTGAAAAAAAAAAGTAAACAATTTTGATCGATTAAATGGTAGTAAATTTTTTTTTATTAGAACGTAAAAAACGCTATTTTTTTTTTCTCTTTTTCCTTTTTTGCCTACAAAATTTCTGTCAAATATTTTTAAAGCGACGAACTGTATATTTAGGAGATTTTCTTCTTTCTCTTCATTTCAAAATTAATTAACACTCGAGAAATTATCAAGCGCGATTAATGATTTTGTAAGAATTAAACGCAATATTTTATAAAACGATTAGAATCATCAAAGATCATCGACGATCGATATGAGATTATCTGTGGAATATTACTCTTCTGAATTAACGACGTATTCGGTTTAAACCAGTTTTGTAACGACGATTAAATATTTAAGTTAGTTAGATCCGAGCCAAGTCAATCACATTTCGAGCATACCTTTTTTCGAGCGTTCATTCATGTCATTTCTTTTTTTAAAATGGACCCATCGCCATTCGATACGATCGTATAGTCGTATTAGATCAAATGAGATAAATATTATAATTCGATCTATAAATTTAATTTCATATTCGATATTACAGAGAGATGAATTTTCTTTTTTCTTTATGTTTCTTTTCTTTTTTTTTATTTTTATTTTCATTTTTTTTAAATTTAATCGATAATCTCACGTAAGAGAGAGAGAGAGAGAGAGAGAGAGAGAGAGAGAGAGAGAGAGAGAGAGAGAGATATATAAAATTGTAACGTAAGAATATTTTATCGTTTAATATATTTTTTTTTTTTATTTTTTTCGATATGAATTCTTTGTATCGTATGTACATATATATATATATATATATATATATATATATATATATATATATATATATATATGCATAAATCTTCACGGAAGAATTTCGATAAGGCATATTCCGACGATGATTAATGCATTTTTAATTTCATTAAATAAATGCCCTTTTAAATCTTCGCAAACATTTCTACTTAAGAATATTTATTCTGTCTCATTCACGTTACATTCATTAATAATTTATTAACCGCATTGTATTTTTATTCATTTCTTTTTTTCTTTTCTTTTCTGTTTTCTTTTTTTTTTTTTCTTTTTTCTATTTTATCTTCCCTCAACATCTTATTGTTTTTATCGGCAATTTATAAATTCAAAGAATTATCTTGTAATCAAACCATTTCGTCAAATCAGATCGGCTTATCTTAAAGGATAAAACTTCTGTTCATAATAAAATGTTTATATATCGAAATATTTCAATTCGATTATTCGACTCATCGTCGTCGTGTTCGATCTCCTTTGACTTTCGTCTTTTTTTCAGATCAACCACAATGATAGCGATTACAATTGAATTAATATCGTGTTCTTTCGTCGAACTTCGAAGCTTCAAAAGAAGTTCCTCCGTGAATTTTCTTATCGTTACTTTTCGATTAATTTGCACAATGGGTCTTGAAAAAAAAGAAAAAAAAAAGAAAAAAAAAAGAAAGGAATACTAATCGATAACGAACAAGTTTCGAACACATTTACATTCCTTATATACTTATACATTTATACGTGTATATATATACGGCAAATAAGAGAGATTATTAAAAATTCATCAAATATATTTTTTAATTGTGTTTTTTCTAATTATTATTTGTTATCATTATATTATCTGTTATTGTGATTAATTGAACATTTATCGCTTGTTTCGTGAGGATTATACATTTAAATTGATAAGAGAAAAGTTGAAAAAACATAAGATCAGTTATCACATATAAAAATTCTATCTGATTATCATTATTATTATATTAGTATTGTTTCATATATTATTATTATTATTATTATTATTATTATTATTATTATTATTATTATTATTATTATTATTATTATTATTATGAGAACCACGTGTTTCTATCTATCGGAGTAAATATGATATGATTGTAAAGAATTTCTTCAAGTATTTAGGTTATCCAAATAATTGAAGGAAACATTCTTATCGTAAAACATAATAAATGTCAATAGTAAGGAGCTGGAAAAAAAATATATATATATATCAATAATTTTTAAACAAATATTTACATTTTCGATAGATTATTGCTGATAATGATGTACTTGGATAATCGAACAATTATAATCAATTCTATCCTTATCGGAAAAGCGATAGACATTGCTTTAATTTTTCATAATCCATTAAAGATAATAAATGTTTGAAGAAATCTTTCTAATCGATCTATAGATCATTATAGTTTATTACTTCGTATGCGATAACTATCATTAGATTTTATTACTATAATATTTATCGAAGTATCGTAGCAAGTCGCATTTAAAGTTCAAAGTTTAAAATCTAAAGAATTAATTCCTTAAAGGATAACATTAAGACAAGTGTGTTATAAGTGATATGTTTGAAAGTTGATTGGTGAAAGAGATGTTCGAGGAAAACGAAAAAGAAGCATTTATTGAGTCCGACGTAAAAGAAATGATTTATTAATCAAGAATCCTGAAATATTTATTAATTGAATATTTCCTTAATTTAAAAGTTAATAAAAAAAATATATATATATATGTAATACCTATATATATATATATATATAGATTTTTTATATTTTTATTATTTTGCAATAATATATATATATATATATATATATATATATATATATATATATATATATATTATTTTTTTCTGTATGGATATACGGTATATATATTGTTCTACAGATACATTGATATTTACATACATGTATAATAGACGAAACATGGTGGCTCTTTTATATTCCTAATCGTAAAATAATTTTATTCGAACACTTTAAAAGTATATCTGCAATAACTCGAACAACACGTCATTCACGTATATCCATTATGTATTCATTCAATTTCTCTTGTAAACTTATCTTGTAACGAATTTACATACCCTTTCTCCCTCTTACCTCTTTACTCCTCCCTCTTCAAAAAAAAAAAAAAAAAGGAAAAATCCATCTCTTACGACGACGGATACGTACGTGAAGATTCTCTTGGTTCACGCTTAATTAGGAGACTTCCGTTGGAAGAAAGCGTGTCACGAGTTTTAAACGAGCCTCTTCTCTTCTTCTTCTTCTTCTTCTTCGCGATTCTCGTATCTAATGCGAGCAAAAAAATAAGAGAGGGATAATGTTACACGCGCGGCTGCAGAGTAAATTAACGTCGTTTGTTTTTCGAGGAAACGAAATCGTACTGTGCGAAGGTGGTAGAAAAAACAAAAAAAAAAAAAAAAGAAAAAAAAAGAAAAAAAAAGAAAATGTTAATCAACACGTTTGCTCATAATCTATCTGCACGAGTTCCGTTTTAACAAGCGGAATTCCTTTATTTAACTTTCGACGTTCGACAAATCGCTTTCATTTTTATTTTTGTATAATTTTTACGTCGTAAAATCAAATTTGTCCTTTTGCATTTACAAGATGAATTTCAATTCAAAGAAATCTCTTTCTTTCGTGCGTCTACATTTTCATTACGATCTTTTTTTTTTTGTTTTTGTTTTGTTTTGTTTTTTTTTTTTTTTTTTTTTTTTTTTTTTTTTTTTTTTTAATGCGATAAATGTCAAGTAGAAAAATGATCTCTCAAAAAATTTCTCAAAAAATGAAATCATACGACGTTATTAGTGATTGGCTGATCGATTATCTACGATCAAAAAAAAAATAAAAAAAAAGTAAAAAAAGAAATAAAAAAAAAAAAAAAAAAAAAAAAAAAAAGGAAAAAAGTACAAAAAATTTAAATCGTGCCATTCCAAAGCGAAGGAGAATTATTCTAATCAACGAAATACATTTATAGTTTCTTGCATGGATTTTCTTTCTTTTAATAAACGGAATTCATTTTGATTTCTTTTCGACATTGGACATTGTCTTATTTTCATTTTACGATAATTTTCATCGGTATCGACGAATTAATCATTTTTTTATTCCACGTAAAATTCCGAACAAAATTCTTACCAACACTTAATTATTTAATTTATATTAGATAATAAATATATTTAACTTGTAATCTTTTTATATAAGATTTATATTTATGAAGATTAAACAATTATGCATGATGATGACGATAGACGACGTTCGGCGGGAAATTGATTTCTTAATTAATCATAAATAATTTATTAACAAATAAGTTAGTATTAATACGAGAGAATTAGAACGTTCTTAATCAATTATCTTTGATACATGAAAGGAAAAGAAAGAGAGAGAGAGAGAGAGAGAGAGAGAGAGAGAGAGAGAGAGAGAGAAAGAGAAAGAGAGATAATATTCCATTCGGTAAATTTCCGATTGGTTGAAAACAAACTAGAGTATCTACTCTTTCGTTGATCTACAATGACTCATCTTTAGAAGTTAGATAATTAAACGCGTCTAAAGCGTTTATATCGATCTCTATGATCAATTAACAACCGTACATGTAAGTATATATGTACGATCGTATGTAGTACGATCTCGATTGAAAACTCGTGATATCGTTTTAAAATGGTCGTCGTAATAAGGTTTGAACATGATATTATCTTCGAGATTTTGATAGACAAAATTTTTGAGATTAAAAAACTGTGCTAAGTCAGATGTGTGGCATTTTAATCGTATCGATCGATATTAAGACTTTACTTTTTTTTTTTTCTTTTTTTTTTAATTAAATTCGTAAATACAATCACATTGTAATCGCGTTTTACATGAAACGATTCCAATCGTACATACATACACACACGCACGCACGTATACACACACACGTTATTGATATATAAGTTCGTTTGTAACTAGCTAGCAATGTTCTTTATTTATACCAGCTTTTGGCCAAGAACTTGGACTTGCACGAGAATATTTCAACATCTTCTTATCTCGCTAGCATAAACCTAAATAGCATTAAGCGACGAAAAAACGTTCACAACGAATCCAATGAGAAAGAGAAAATTGTATCAACAGGTGTTAATGCTCAGTGACAACAATATGTTTATCATTATTCTACTTTGATACGTTAGAAGGATGACCTTATCGTAATTATGTTTTTATTACGGGTGTTCTCATTAAAATGACACGTGAAGTTTATCACAGAGATATATCAACTTTTCAACAAAATTAATATGTACAATACATACATATACGTACATATATACATATTGTTTTATCGTTGTTGATTTTACTATTGTATTCTTGAAGATTATCGCTTTCTATTCCTTTAAATGTTATAATTCAGATGTGACGATACACATGAATATATACATTCTGCCACTGAATGAAAATACACATGAGCATATATTCTATACTGCATTACGTTATACATTAACGAACGTGTATATATATATATATATATACACGTATGATATATATATATATATATATATATATATATCATTGTGCACTACAGAAGATACTTCTCTCATAGGACAACGCTTCAACGTAATAACCGATTATAAAGAGTATTGCGTAATATAATAATCGATTTAAAGGACCTAAAATTTGAAACAAAGGCTATCACAATGTTATATTATTTAATGTATTAAAAACTAAACTTTATAATAAACTGCGAACTTTGCCTCTCGCCTCTCGCCAATAATTCGTACGAGCTACGTTCAAGGATAGAATTAGAAAGAGAGAGAGAGAGAGAGAGAGAGAGAGAGAGAGAGAGAGAGAGAGAGAGAGAGAGAGAGAGAGAGAGAGAGAGAGAGAGAGAGAGAGAGAGAGAAACATAATCATTTATTTGTGAACGAAACACGGTAATATCGTAACGTGATAATATATTAACATCGATAAACGTTTAAGAATAAAAAACAAAATAAATTAATTAAAAAAAAAAAAAGACGAAAAAGAGTGGGGATAAGGTACAATTAGGCTTCTACGAAATGACTTCTCATATTTACGCCTTATTTTATAAACAAATTTAATTCATTGGCAATTGCTAAGCATTTTTTTTATCTTTTACCTTTTCGTTTTCGTACTTGCTTTTCTTTTTTCGTTCGTCCTTGGCCAAGATAATTCTCCAAGGCCGTCGATTGTTCGTCTATCTCTCTTTTGTCTTTTTCTAAGTCAGTTACTTCTCTCTCTCTTTCTCTCTCTCTCTCCCTCTCTCTTTTTTCTTTTTTTCTTTTTTTTTTTTTTTTTTAATAAATTTTTAAATTCATAAAAACACGTCGTTTTACTGATTTACGTATTGTCGTAGAATAAATTACTTTTTCTAAGTTATAGATCTTAAAGATAAATTAAATGTGTCTTTGTTCGTTAATACGTTAATTGAATTAACAAAGATAACAATCTAGAGATCTTCGTATACTTGTTGTTTTTTGTTTTTCTTTTTTGTTTTCTTTTTTTCATTATAACAAAGAAATATATTGAAATAAATGAGAAAAAGAAAACGAAGAAGACATAAATTTTTGCTACAATTAATGAAACACGCGCGTGTTATTTGTTCTAAATATAATCGTGTAAGTAAAAAGAAAGAAAAAAAGAAAGAGGAAAAGATAAAAAAAAAAGAAAAAAGATAAAACAAAATAAAAAAAAAAAGAAAAGGAAAAGAAAATATAAGCGAGTGGCGTTTAACGAGATCGATGTTAATTAAATTTATCGTTACATAGGTACATAGGTCTATTTAACGTTATAGTTACGAAATAAATTAGACTAATTAACGAGAATATGTTAGGGGCAATTGATAATTGTCGATTTGTGATAATGTTAATTAGATTATTTCGAAGCAATGAACATGAGAATCTTATTATTTCTTTCTTTCTTTTTCTTTAATTTTTCTTTTTTTTTTAATTTTGTTTTCATCTTTGCCTACGTCTCATCGTAATTTCAAAATCAAATCTTTCCATTTGAGACGTGAGATCTCGCAAGATCTCTCGATCACGATCGAGACCATTATCGTGATATATTATTGGATCTACTAGAGCAGATGTGTCGATTCTCTATTATTACATACACGGATCTACAGTATCTACATACATACATACATACATACATACATACATACATACATACATACATATATATCTATATATGTATATATATATATATATATATATATATATATATATATATAAATACATACATTCATGTATATATACTTCGGTCATAACTTATACTCACATAATAAATTCCACGAGTAAAATCGTAACACTCTTCTGACGGCGATTCTTCTCGTTATCGTCTTCATTGTCGGATCGTTGTAAATCTTCCGTTACGATCGTTACGCAACTATTAGCGCTTATGCTAAAGGCTGTTTTATGAGAAATAAGAGAAAAAGAGAGAGAGAGAGAGAGAAAGAGAGAGAGGGAGAGAATTAGAGACAAAGATAGAAAACGATTATTTAAATACATTCAGCGAATCATTTTTTCTCTCGCCTATTAACAATAATATATATATATATATATATATATATATATATATATATATGTATATATATATATAAAATGTGTATTTACATACGTAAATATATGAACGTGTGTACATTACTGAAACAAAAAGCGGAAAAAATAATTCTAAAAGAAGAAAATAAAAGAGATTAAAAAGGAACAAAAAGGAAAAAAAAACAATAAAAATCGAGAAGAAAAACAACAAAAAAAAAAGAAAGATCGACGAGGATAAGAATCGATAATATATCCTCGTAAGTTCATTGGTATTCGAAAGGAACCGGATTGTCAAGTAGATACGTTAGTTCTTGATCAGACAAGCTTACAGGAAAACCACAAACTCACGTGATTCTTTGTAAGCGTACGTACCTCGAATATACTTTAGACTTGTATCTTTTTATTTATTTTATCATCATCATCATCATCATCATCATCATCATCATTATCATTATTATCATTATTATTATAGTTATAATATTAATATTAATATATTATTATTATTGTTATTATTATGATAATGATTATTAATTATTCATTTCGTGCTTTAAACGTAAACGGTGAAACAATATTTGATCGTTTAGTTTTTACCAAATGTAAATGAATTGAATTAGAAAATTATCTTTTTCTTTCTTTTTTTAATAAAAGGTATGTTACGATTAGTTCCTTTTGAAATATGAGAGACGGTCTTTCGTTGAACACACATTATTCGACGATATTTCACGCTCGTAATTCAAACAAGCCGTGATAAATAAACATGCAGTAAACGGAGGAAAACGTCCGCTCGGTTCACGTTCACACCTCTAACAATTTTTCAAACTAATGGGAATATTTATGACATTTTCTCTGCCACATTCGATCGATCCAGTAATTACGATTCTTTCGTAATCGATTTCTACGCTGTCCTTCGATTATAAATTCGATTCTTGGTATAACCATTGGAAATTATTTACAGGCTCGAAGGAAAGATATTTATTACGATAGTTACGTTTTTTAAATGATTTAATGTGAAATTTATCTGTGTAAACGAAAGAAATATATATAAGACGAACAAAATGTTCTTAGTTGGGCCAAAAACTTTTTATCTAATTTATCAACATCAATTATCTAACATTTTCTTTCGAAAGACTTTTCGTACTTACAATTCGGCTTGTAGTTTTATAATTTGAAAAGAAAAAAAAAAAATAAAAAAGAAAGAAAAATTACAAAAAAATAGTAATCAACCTGAAAGATTATAGGGAAGAGCAATTGATTTTTAAAATCACTTTAGGATCTTTTTAACCCACCTAGTAACTTTTAATTTACCCATATATATATATATATATATATATATACATATAGATATTATATTTTAAGTATTGATATTAAATATATTAAATGTTTTATTATCGTTTTATCTTTTGTTCCTCAAAAAATTCATACATATATACTAATGTATGTATGTATGTATGTATGTATGTATGTATGTATATATGTACAATATGTATGTATGCAGGTAAAAATATTTATATATGTACCAAGTTGAAAATTGAATTTTAGATCAATAAAGATCTACGTAGTGGCATAAATTGAGACAAATCATGAGAGATTTTGACGGATTAATAAAACGAGCCTCTCTTTCGCGATAAGATTGCTGAATGATTTGTTATATTACTCGATTTAAAGCTGAATGTATCGCAAAAAAAAAAAAAAAAGACAAAGATATACATACATATGTCGAAAAATTTTAAACTAATCAGATAAAATGTTTTTCTTTTCTTTTTTTTTTTCTTTTTTGTTTTTTTCTCTTTTAAATAAATCAACGGTCTCATGATTTTTTATCCTTTTTTTTTTCTTCCTTATTTTTTCAGGATGCTTTGGAGCCAAAAGGATGGCACTCAAATTCCATACCGATGCAACATAAGTATGTACACATTTTTAAAATAAATCAGTATTCCTTCAAGGAAAACCAGTAACATATATATATATATAGAAAATATTTTTTAATGTTTTCTTTTTTTCATTCTTATATTATATTTCCTTTTTTTTTCATTTTTCTTTTCCTATTTATTTATTTATTTATTTATTTATTTATTTATTTATTAATTTAATTTTTTTTTTCTTTAACAGAAACCCACAAAAGAATAACCGGTCGAGTATTTATACGTTGGAGCTCGAAGAAAAGAAGAAAGGTATTCAAGAATACGACGATGATTACGAACCATACGACCATAGAACGGTGGCACATCCGACCACGTTAGTATCATACTAATTTATAATTTTTATGTAATTTTATAAAGACATTATATGTCTCTATGTAAATTAACAAATTATTTCACTTTTATTTTGAGACTTTTGTTTCTCTATTTGTTTTCTTTTTTTTCTTTTTTTTGGTTTCGTCTACTATTCGTTTTTTTAACGATATTATTATAACATATTGTTTCTTTCAATATGTAATACATATTCATGTTCGTGGTATGTTTACATTGTTCGTTGTTATAGTTTAGAAAAGGATTTTATGAACGTAATAAAAAGTTTCCAAATAAATGATAGATCGTTAGATTAGCATAATCTATCTATTTTATACTCTTTGAATATTAAATATATATCTTATGCTAATATCTTGTAACGTATGGGCAATTATATAAATAAATAAATTTCTCAGATTTAATTGAAGATATATTTTGAATGTTTATTTTTAAAAAAACATTCTTAACGTTATGCATATGTACATATTTATACGGGAGAATGTCCCATTGAATTAATTTAATTGACGTTCTCCTTTTTGTTCGTTTGTTATTTTCTTTCTTTAATTTTATTCATACATCTTTGAAGTTGTAATCACTCATGGATTCTCTTCAGCAATCATAAAGAACATTGAAAATGTATACTTTAGATATTCCTTAGATTTGTATTTATATATATATATATATATATATATATATATATATATATATATATATATATCTAACAATTCTTGTTATGTTTAAAATATGGATTTCCATTATAAAAAAAAAAAAAAAAAAAAAGAAAAAAAAAGTAAAGGAAAGAAAAAAATTGTTACAACTCACAATTATATTTTTCAAAACGTAATACTCGTTATCTTAATAACTTTTATTTGAAACTTTTATTTCTTTATAAAACTAAGAGGATCGATTATATTAATCCATATCGTTTAAAATGAGACAATAGTTTCTATATCACGGATTTTTTTCTATTTAATAAATACGATTATTATATTTGTATTTTCAGAAATGTGGAGACTTTATTCCATCTATTAAAAGGTAGCTTAGGTACTGGTATTCTTGCAATGCCAATGGCCTTTCACAATTCGGGATACGTGTTAGGCATGATCGCTACAATAATTATAGGCCTACTTTGTACATATTGCATGCGAATACTCGTTACTTCGATGTATGATCTGTGTAAAAGAAAAAAAGTAGGATCCATGACTTATCCAGCGACCATTGAGGCTGCACTTGAGGAAGGACCGGTATGTTTGAGGCGGTTTTCGAAATTATCGATGTAAGTAATGTTAATCTTTATTATTATAATACGATTATTATATTTATATACATCGATCAATGTCGATTGTAAATCATTTTTCTAATATATTGTTGATATATTATTAATATATATATATATATAATTATAAATATATAATATAAATATATAAATAAATAAATATATATATATATATATAATATTTTGGACATTATTTGCATATATTTTTGTTTATGTATAATATATATTGGATATATTTAATTAATATATATTATATATTATATATTATATTATTTATATATTTCATATATAAATATATTTATGAAAATATTTAACAAATTTTATTTTCTCTCTCTCTCTCTCTCTCTCTCTCTCTTTATTTTACATATAAATATATATATAAATAAAAAAAATAAAAATAATAAATATATATATATATATATAAAAAAATAATAAGTTTCTTTTTTTTTTTTTTACAGACACGTAACAAACACTTTCCTTCTGATTTATCAACTGGGCAGCTGTTGTGTCTACGTCGTGTTCATTGCAAATAATTTGAAAAGGGTTAGTAATAAGATTATTTTCTCAAATATTATTATCGTTATAATATTTTATAAAAGATTTAACGTTGAAAATACGTACGTATTTATATTCTCGAGCTTATATATTCGAATGTTCCCGTCGATTAATATCGCCGTTAGAGAAAAGGACCAATCTAGGTCAGGGAAACAAACTTCAAGAATGGTATTGCGGATTAGACGTACGTTTTACGTAATTAATACTTATACGTATGAGTCAAGGTGATTGAATTTTTAAACGGGAACCTTTCAATTTTTAAAATTACGATAACCAAATATGGATACAATCAAAATAATAATTCGACTCGAAGAACTAATGAAATCGACATTTTTCTTGCGTTAGTATTAATTGCATTAACAAAAAGAGAATGTATGAGTTCAAGAACGTTACAGAAATCGATTACTTAACTCGAGACACTAACTTACGTTAGTTCTCTTTTTGAAATACCTTCGAAATAGTAAATTGAAAAGATTTTAAACGATTTTCTTTTCTCTCTTTTTTTTTTGTTTCTTTTTTTTGTTTTCTATTCCTTTTCTATTCTTCTTCTTCTTCTTCTTCTTTTTGTTTTTTTTTGATTTTTTTTTTTTTTCCTTTTTTCTCAACCTTCGTTCAGTTAAATTTTTATACGTGTACAATATAACAAATCCTTTTCGATACGATCTATTTAACGAACAATGGGTTAGTTTTGTTCGTGCTACGGTTAAATGTAACATGCCATAAGTAGATAGGTGATATACGTAATATAATGGTACTATAGTTATCGTGCCGTTACGACACTAGTTATTACGACAAGTGAATAGAGAGCTTGCGGAAGGCAATGTGCTTGTCGTGTAAACCAGAATCTCGTCTCTCTTTAGTTGATTATACGTGATAAAACACGTGTATCCGTATAAGGATAAGTGAGGGAAGGGGGGGAGTGGAGAGGAATAGATACATAGATACATACATACATGAACATAAACACACATAACCATTTACATTATCCTCGATATCCTATCGATGATAAAAATCTAAAAGAGAATTGATTTTACACAAAAATAATAAGAAATATAGATAGAAAAAAAAAGAATCTATTTCATTCGTGGGATTCGTTTTTGAAAATTTTTAACTTTAATTATTTTGCATTTAATTATATTTTGATTGAATATTAATCTCTGTATAGATCGCATAATTGTTTATAAATAAGATATATAATAAATGAAAAAATTAATATTATGTATGAATATTATGTATGAATATGTACTGTGTATATAACATAGGACATATTCATTCACATTTTACACCATATACATACGTATGTATATATATGTATGTATGTATGTATGTATGTATGTATATATGTATTTCGTATATGATAGACCAATTAATGTTGCGACAGATTCGTAAAAAATTTTTCTTCACTTTTTCTTCGTTCC
>NC_140810.1:18517500-18520000 GCF_050613455.1 Vespa mandarinia
TTTTGGACAAAGAAATAATGAAAAAGAAAAAAAGAAAATAATAATTATAATAGATAAATAAATAAATAAATAAATAAATAAATGAATGAATTAATTAATTGATTGATTAATTATACAGATAATGCCATTGGAGAACGAGATGAAGACGCCTAGACATTTTACAGCTCCATGTGGTATTTTAAATATTGGTATGGGCGCCATCGTCATTTTATACGCCGGAATGGGATTTTGTGGATACATACGTTATGGTAGTGACATCAAAGGCAGCATCACCTTGAATCTTTCGTCTACGGAGGCATTAGCAAAAATTGTACAACTTCTTCTTGCATTGGCCATTTATTTCACCCAACCGATTCAATGTTATGTCGCGATCGATATAGTATGGAACGAGTATCTTAGTTCACGTTTAGAAAAAAATGCATACAGAAAGTTATGGGAATATCTTGTCAGGACTGGCCTTGTACTCATCACAGGTAAATTATGTACACACACATATATATATATATATATATATTTGATTAATGATTATCAATAATAAAATTGATAATAAATGGAAGAAAGTTTTCTTTTTCTTTTTTTCTTTTCTTTAAATACGAATTAATTTAATAAGCAAATAAAAAGAAAAAAGAAAAAAAAATAGAAAACTATATTCAATATGTAATAACTTTTTTAAAATTATTATATATTATATATTATATATTATATATATATATATAAAATGATTATATTATTATTATTACTTTTTCATTTTTTCTTTTTTTTACTTTTTAGCTCTATTGGCCATCGCAGTCCCAAGCTTAGAATATTTTATATCGCTATTCGGTGCCCTGTGTCTCTCAGCTCTTGGTTTAGGATTTCCTGCGATCATTCAACTCTGTACATGTTGGAAGGATGCCGATCGATCGACCAAGGCGTTCATGCTTATAAAAAATTTAATCATTGTTGCGATCGGAGTTATTGGTTTGGTCGTTGGAACTTATACGAGTTTACGAGAGATCTTCGAGAAGGTCATATTGAAAAGCACAAATTGATCGATCGATGATTAAGGGAGAAAAAGAAAAAAAAAAAAAAACAAAAAAAGAGAATTACTCATGAATGAAATTTGACTAGTGAGAGTATAACCGGAATGCTCTCAGTCACGGAGATAGTAACCGGGAATAAAATTGTGATATATATAATATATGTATGTATTTGTACAATCAAGAGGTTCGAATATGTATAATAATATTTTTTCCGTCGTGCAGGGATAAAACTAAAATTAACAACCACGTCGTAATATAGAATTTATGAAATTGATCATCGACCTGGACGGCAACAAGATAATTCGATATCCTCGAGAATCTTGGTGCGAGATTAATGATCTTATTATATCTTATTTTTAAAATAATAATAACGATAATAATATTAATAATAATAATAATAATGATAATAATAATAATAATAATGCGCCGATTGAATCGTGCCGTCGACTACCGAATAGTATCTTTCTTTCTTTCTTTTTTTTCTTTTCATTTTCCTTTTTTTTTTTTTTCGATGAAAGCGAGTAAATTAACAAAAACAAAACATAAAGAAAAAGGAAAGAAGAAGAAAATAAATAACACGAGGAATGAAGTTCCCGAAATGCGTCCTATTATTGATGTACATATGTCACTTATACGTGACCAATCGTAAAAAATCTTACACTATGAAGTCGTCGACGAATTATATATATATATAATATATGTGACAAAGAAAAGAAATAATTCATATTGAGTCGATCGTTTTGATAAAATCTCTGTACATATATCTATTTGTCTCTCTCTCTCTTTTTCTCTCTCTATTTGTATTTCTCTTTTTCTCTCTCTCTCTCTCTCTCTCTCTATCTCTTTTTCTTTACTACATATGTATATCGAATTTGAGCAATTCTTAGCTCGATCATGTACGTTGTACGTAAATTTTTTTCTGTTCTTTTTTTTTTTTTTTGTTTTTTTTTTTTTTTATACTATACTATACTATACTATATTTAATTAATTAACGTAATATCTATGTCACGCTGTGATAACGAACGAGAAAGAAACAATTAAATTATATATATATATATATGTACATACACACAACATAAACACGTACATACGGAGCGTAAATACGCACACGCACAAACACACGCACATACAGGTTTATTTTACGATTCATAGAATCGAACTGATTTTTAAAACGATCAATTATAATCCGATGTGTATAATGTGAGTCGTACGATATTGATAATGTTATAATATATTAGAATTCATTGTGTATATTGTTAATTAAATATGTTTCGAATAAATGAAAAAAAAAGAAATAAAAAAAAAAAACAAGAAATAAGAAAAGAGAGTTTGGAATAATATTTAACGAAAAAAAACAAAAAAAAAAGAAAAAGACAAAGAAAAAAAAAGGAGTGAAGAAAAAAGGAAGTCTTTCTTCATTACTTTCTTCTATTCGTTCTCTTTCGATGAAATTAATTCATTTAAAATACGCGCCAGAA
>NC_140810.1:18525000-18535000 GCF_050613455.1 Vespa mandarinia
CAATATAGATCACTAAAAATTGATCGTAAAATTGATTATAAATTGATCGTAAAACGGGACAAAATTTTATAATCTACGAAAACGATAAACTTTCGGTATTTAGGTATTAAAATACTCAATGATAATTCTGATTGTTCTCTTTTTCCTTTGTTTCTATTCTTTTCTTTTCTTTTCTTTTTTTTTTTCTTTTCTGATCTTATTAAAAATGTTTTACCGGAAAGAATTTAATAAAAAGTAATCAACGAGAAATCGTTATATCTAAGATTAATTATTAATGGTATATATATATATATATATATATATATACTACGAATAACGCGATGTGTGTTTATTGAAAAAGGAAAAAAGATAAGGAAGAAGAAAAAAAAAGATCTCCGTACTAACAATCGATCAATTTTATATACTTCTAATATGCGTTCGTTCCTTTAAAAGAACATACGATGTAATCATTTATGCTCGTTCATCATCATACTTCATCGTCCAATTCATTTTATCCAAGTACACTTTGCATATTGCTTATATCGTCCTGCCTATTTTCATCTCATTGTTATTATTATTATTATTATTATTATTATTATTATTATTATTATTATTATTATTATTATTACTACATAGTTCAATATGGGAATTAGATAACCAATAGATTGTATCACTATTTTTTTTTTTTAAATGTATTCTATATAAATTTTAACTAATTCTTCAATATGTCGTTGTAATTAATAGGAGGCATTATCAACAGCAACCGAAGATAACCAGTACGTTTATGCGTCAACGGTTGCTGAAGAAAACTTTATTTCCAATTTAACAGGTAAGTTTATATATTTACATATATATATATATATATTCTTTTATATATCTAATCAATATAATAATCGATGTTGATACGAAAAAAAAAACAATTCTTCGCAATGTCTATCATATAAACAACATTTCGTTATTTATATGACGAACAACATACTTTGATTATTACGATTAAATTTTTTTATTACGAGAGAGAGAGAGAGAGAGAGAGAGAGAGAGAGAAAGAGAGCAAAAAAAAGAAATTGTAAAATTTCTCTTTCGGGGATGAAAAAAAAGAAAAAAGGGAAAAACAACAAGAAAGAAAAAAAAACAAAACGAAATAAATAAATAAAAATAAAAAAAAAACAGAAAAAAAGGAGAGAAAAAATGGAAATTACGATCGATATATTAATTCGACGAAGCCATTTAAACGATATCTATATCGATATCTATATCGATGATATCGGCTTATGTAGAATAAAAAAAAAAAAAAGAAATGATCTACGCACTATACGCACCGTATGTACATATATACGGTATGTATGTACGTAGATATACATAGGTATATACAATATATACATATATACATACGTATGTAAAACGGTCTCGTTGCCTCATGATTAATCCATCCATGTGGGGTGGATTCTCGATCTATATTATTGAACATGAGGCGGATGAGGAGTGTGCGGAGTGCCGGAGGGGGTGAGTGGAGCGGGGTGAAGGGGGATGAGACTGAGGCGAGATGTGCGGGCAATAGAGAAGGGAGAATTGACGTTGAATATAGGCGTGCACTTTGAATATCACGTATGTTATTGGTAAAGACTTAGAAATCTTTCGTGATTCCGTTAGACTGAACTTGGCTAATTCCATGTCCTTGCCTGCTATCTAAGCCAGTTAAGAAGTCGTTAAAGCGGAATCGCAGTCCGGAAACATTCACTGATTGAAGCGGAATCGTTTTAATGCGTTAACATATGTATGTACTATACAGGATGTTGTCTCTTGCATTTTTGCGATTATCATCATCATCGTCATCGTCATTGTCATCATCATCATCATCATCGTTATCATTATTATTATTATTATTATTATTATTATTATTATTATTGTTATTATTATTATTATTTAAAAATAATGAAGGAAAAAATCGGGCACAAAGAAATATCAAAGACTTACTTTCATGAGTAAAAATAATTGGTACTAATTACGATCGATGAAATGATCGAGGAAAGAAAGAAAGAAAGAAAAGAAAAGAAAAGAAAAGAAAAAGAAAATAGATTTTGCAAGAATCCAAACAATTTAGAAAAAATTAAAAAAGTTATAGATTCTTGTTTGTCTCCCGGATTTGTCCTGATAATTAGTTCCATGGGAGAAAAAAACAAAAAAGAAAAAAAAAAAAGAAAGAAAAGGAAAGGGAAGGAAAATTTTTCGCTATCGTAAAAGGATTTATCTGTTTGATTGTTTTCGTAAATATCATTGAGAAGAAACCAGATAAATAATGATAGATACATAGATAGATAGATAGATAGATAGATAGATAGATAGAGATAGAGAGAGAGAGAGAAAGACACACAGAGTTGTTGAATGAAGATGAAAAATAGGAACATTGTCTCTATTACATTAATATCGCGAGAATGCAATCGCTATGTTATCGCGTTTCTAACGTCCCACGATACTCTATTGTAAAATAAACGACACATTGCATGTAATGCACGATATTAGACGAGACACGATCGTATACGCATATATAAAATGATGGATGGATTAGGTACGATCTATTTGGATTGATTGGATATAATGATATCCATATTTCTGTATTGTTACGAATTACTTTACTTTATTTCACGTGATACTGTTTATAATTGTTTTTCTTCCTTTCTTTCTTTTTTTTTTTTTTTTTTTTTTTTTGGTTTTTCTATTTTTGTTTTACGAAAACGAAAAAGAAAATAAGAAAAGGAAAAAAAAAACTTCGCCATTTTGTTTCTCTCTCTATCTTTCATTGGATGAAGATATTATCAAAGAAACAAAAAAAGAGAGAGAGAAATCGGATAATCGTTTGTTTAAAGATTATCGCGATGAAGGAGAAGAAAAAAAAGAGAAAAAAAAAAAGGATAAAAAGAAAAACGAAAAAACGGAATGAAAAAAGAAAAACGAAAGAAGAAAAAGGGGAGAAAATTAAAAATGATTTAAATCGAGATCGGCACGTTGCAACCTTCAGTTAAGCAAGCTTGACCTAAATTTAATAATTAAGAGCAATCAGTTCCTTCAAAGAATTTGCTAAAGTTGCGTAGATGGATATATGTGTATATGTATATATTCGAACGGAATCGCATGATTAAATTGGCATTTTTATCGGAGCCATATTTGTTCTACATCCGCCAATTGATTAAAATTCTAACGTTAGCGTCTGTTAATAAATATAGATCGTTTCTTCTTAGTCTTTTGAAGACGAGATAAGTAGAAATAGAAGTAGAGGAAGAAGTAGAAGAAGAAGAAGAAGAAGATGAAAAAAAGAATAGTTATTCGTAAACGACGAAAAGTCGTTTGTTTTATTTGTTTCTTCGTTTCTATTTGCTCGTATTGGATAAAAAAAAAAAAAAAAAAAAAAAAAAAGAAAAAAACCAAAGACAAAGAAGTAAAGGAAAGGAAAAAGAGTGATGGAAAGAAAAAAAGGGAGGAAAAAAAGAAAAAAGAAACAAAAAGAGTAGAACAACAAATTAAACATGGAATATAATCGATCTGTTATTTTACTTTTGCTCTATCTAAACATTACGCATTTAGTTCGTAAACAATGTAAACGACGCTATTGTTAGTCTTGTTTAGATTAATCCTCTCTTGTTATAGGAATTATTAAATAATCCCGATGTGAGTTTATGGCTATCCTTCGAAACTACTAAAACTTAATGTTATTGGTTCGTTCGATTCAAGGAATACACATTCATTGTTTCTTTCATTCTCAATAAATCTTTATGAACTATTTGCATAGAGATTCAAGATGGATAGAGATCACGATCGTGATCTCGATTATTATTCATCCTCTTCTTCTTCTTCTTCTTCTTCTTCTTCTTCTTCTTCTTCTCCTTTTTCTTTTTCTTTCTATTTTATTCTTTTCTGTTTTTTTTTCTCTCTTTTACAGTGACGCAAAGACTCGAACAATAAATTTCTACTGCCATGGAGAAAGCAAAAGGGGAGACAATAAACATGCAACTCATCGATTCTCAAAGTCCATACAAGTAAATTATTTATATTGTTGAAGAGGTGTGATTAAACAAAAACAAAAAAAAAATGAGAAAGGAAAAAAGAAGGAGAAAAGGAAAATAAAAAAGGAAAGAAAAGAAAAAAAAACAAAAAAAAAACAGAAAAATAAATAAAGACTATTATGCGGGCCTGTAACGTTGATTAATTTCAATTTCAGAGTTAACAACGAGATAACAAGTAGTGGTGTAAATACACCGGATGCTCCTACGTCACCGACAGTGTCCGAGGAATCCTATGACCCTCATAAACATCGCAATGTACCGAATCCAACCTCGTAAGTATCATAAAAAAAAAAAAAAGAAGAAAAAAAAGGAGAAAATACAAAATCTTCAACCTCTTTTACTTTTTATTTTTGCAATTTTTCTTTTCATTTCCAATCCTTAATGAAAAGATAAACATCAACGTCCATAGACGCAACAACGTTTATGAATTATCATTAATATTTCTAATTAAAAATAGTTTTGTTTTGTTTCTTTTTTTTTCTTAATTTTTCTTTTCTTTTTTTTTTTTTTTTTGTTAGAAATAAGAACAAAAATTTCAATTGATCATTTTTATTTCAATTTTCGTATCGTAATACCTTCAATGATAATAATGAATTTTTTTACAATTTTACTTCATATAAACTTATTCGTCGATGAATTATTATTAATTATTCGCAAATAGATATAGGAATTTTTATATTTAATATTACAAAAAAAAATTTATATTTAATATTACAAAAAAAAAAAACAAAAAAGAATATATATATATATATATATATATATATATATATATATACATATATAAAATAAATATATGTAAAAATATATATATATTTATTTATTTATTAAAATTCATAATGCCGTGAATAAGGTTAAAAAGAAAAAAAGAAAAAAAGAACAAAAGAAAAGTTAACTTAAATTTTGTCTAACTTAAAAATTTTTTATACGATATAACAGATATATAGAAAATGTCATCTATCATAATTTATACTTTTAGAAATGCCGAAACGTTGATACACTTGTTAAAAGGCAGCTTGGGTACTGGTATATTAGCGATGCCAAATGCATTTTGTAATAGTGGCCTTGCAACTGGTGCAGTAGCGACCGTCATTATCGGAACTTTATGTACATACTGCTTACACGTACTTGTCAGGGCGCAATACAAACTATGTAAACGGTTAAGAGTTCCTATACTCAGTTATCCAATGAGTATGAAGTATGCTCTCGAACAAGGTCCTCAATGTATAAAATGGTTCTCACCGTATGCACCGTAAGTATAAAAAATATTTTGTCTGCGAATATTTTTTTCCTTTAATTTTATATTTTCTTGCCTTTTCTTTCATTCTTCCATTCTTTCTTTCTTTTCCATTCTTTCCTTTATTTATCCTCCATTTTCTTTTCTTTATCTTCTTCTTTATTCTTTAATTTTTTTTTTCTTTCTTTTTATTTTTTTTTTTTTAATTAATTAATTAATTAAAGAGATCGTACGTCGTAAGCTGCACTTCATTGCTTTTGCACCATTCGTATTTGTCGAGTATTAACAATTTGCCAATGAGAATTGAAAGAGTAAAAGATAAAAGAAATTATAGTGTCGACTATGAGAAAATGAAAAAAAAAAAAAAGAAAAAAGAAAAAAAAAGAAAGAAAACAAAAGAGAAAAAAAATATATAACAAAATAAATGAATAAATAAATAAACGTACTAACCTCTTCGTTGGCATGCATTTTGTATTTTCACGTTCGAAGGAATCTACGTTAATTGTAGTAAGAAAATATTTTCTTTTTTCGTCGTTCTTCGTTACGTCGTTGGCTGAAGAAAGGAGTAAGGAAAAGAGAAAAGAACAAAAAAAAAGAACGGGAAAAAAAAGAAGAAAAAAGAGAGAGAGAGAGAGAGAGAGAGAAAAAAAGGAAAAACAGGAAACAAGAGAAATGAAAAGAAAAAAGAAAAGGTACCATGGTTGGATATTTCGTTCATAATTACGTGAGATTGCACAAGGGATATCTGTATATGTATACATATGGGTATTTTTTAAGTACCACGATATAAGGCCGATAGTGATGTTACGTTCCGATATTAAAATACCTGAGTGGTCTACCGGTGAAGTGGACGATTCAATTTTGAATTTTTATTTTCTTTTTTTTTTTTTTTTTTTTTTTTTAGCAGCTCGTCTTACTACGAGACTCGAGTAATTATTCCGTTTTCATTCAATATATTCGATAATATAAACGATTCGATTGAAACGATAAGGATAGAAAAGAGAGAGAAAAAAAAAGAAAGGGGGAAGAAAAAGAAAGGAAAAAAATTTAAGTAACATATAAACAAATAACGAGACGATAGAGTTTAAAAATAAATGATATAATAATAATTATGATTACGTCTGTGACTAATAACGCTTTGCTTTATTTCCTATTGTATTGCATTTATAAAATAATATATTACTAATGGTATATTAGCAAACAATGTATATAGTGCTTTAGTAATTAAATTTAATATTTTCAATGTATAACAATTATACATCTTGGCTTATAATATATCTTATGACAAGAGATAGCTTGGAACATCAAAACTTTTTTTTTTTTATTGAACGATTGTATGTACGATATATAAAAAAAAAAAAGAAAAAAAAAAAAAAGGAAAAAATAAGAAAAAAAGATAATAATAAAACATTTTTTTCTAACGTTCACACAACGTGCCAGCAGAGAAAATCATACTAACTAATCAAGCTTATTATATCATCGTTAAATACCATAATTGAGAGAAGATTAAAAAAGTCGATCATAATTAATACACGATGATAGAGCATGTTGCTTATATAGTAACGTTGTTGTTGTTGTCGTTGTTATTTGTTGTTTGTTGTTGTTTGTTGTTGCTATTACGATGAAAGAAAGAAAAAAAAAAAAAAAAAGAAAAGAAGCATCGATAACAGAGAGCAACAAAATAAGATTCTTATTACAAAAACGAACGTGCGAAATGTCGATCATTTACAAATAAATAATGGCACATTTTGAATTTGCTTTAACATTTTTTTTTTTTTTTTTTCTTTTTTTTAACATTTCTCACAAAACGGTAAAAAGATAATACGAAGAATGATATTATTTTCAGAGGACTAGTAGATGGATTTATGATAACATATCAATTGGGAATTTGCTGTGTTTACATATTATTTGTAGCCAGAAATATAAAGCAGGTAAATCAAATAGAAAGTTATATGACAGATTTGATAAATAAAAGGTTATATTTATTTTGTCGAAGCTGAGAATGATTAAAAAAAAAAAATAAAATAAAATAAAAAAAAGAGAGAGAGAGAAAAAAAAAGAAAAAAGAAAAGCAGTTTGAACGAATCAAATAGAGATATAATACATCTTTTTTACATTCTTTTTCTCCTTTTATTTTTATACATACATATACATATATATATATATATATATATATATATATATATATATATATATACTTTATTAATAAATTAAAAATTTTGTTATGACGAATTAATGATATAAATTCATAAATATATTGACGATAAATGATTTTAATGAATACACAGGTGGCAGATCAGTATTGGGAACCATTGGATATAGAAATCCATACGTCCATTTTGTTGCTTCCGCTGATATTAATGAACTACATTAGAAATCTTAAACTATTGGCGCCATTTTCTACGTTAGCCAATATAATAACCTTCATTGGATTGGGAATGATAATAGCTTATATGTTCGAGGATTTACCGAGTATGAGCGATAGACAAATGTTTGGTAGTGTTAGAAGTTTTGCTCTTTACTTTGGTACGACTTTGTTCGCATTGGAAGCCGTCGGTGTGGTGAGTTTTTCTTTTTCTTTCTTCTCTTTTTTCTTTCTTTTTTTTTTTTTATCAATCCTTTATTTTTTTCATTCCTTTTTTTCTTTCCCATTTAATATCATTATTATTATTATTATTATTATTATTATTATTATTATTATTATTATTATTATTATTATTATTATTATCATTATTATTTTTTTTTTCTTCCTCTTTTCTTTCATTTTCAATATTAGATCGACCGGTTGTAATATACATGGTGACGATCGATTTATCGTAAATATTATTTATCTGAGATCATTGAAACGTGAGATAACCCACGGGGTTATAGAAGACATCAGAAATAGTCGATACACGATGAACGGATTCAATGACACCAACTTGTAAATTATTAAGTGCTCTCTTATAACGGGTGTCTCTCATTTCATTTTTTTTCCCCCTTCTCTTTATCAATTTTATAAATACAATTCAAATCTTTTCGGAATCTTTGATAATAATTGATAATTATTGAATGATAATCTATTCGAATAATTATCAATGAGAATTTATAATCTCGTGACAATTGACAGTATCTAAAAATAATCTATCAATTCGATCATTAATTTGAAATAATTTTCATTATTCAAATTGGATACCCAGTATATATTCGTGTATGCTCGAGAGCGCGGCATTGGAGAAGACACATTAGCAATGTATCGCACCAATGCCCCTGTTATTACTTTAATAATGTACCATGATTACTTGAAAATATCCCAGTGGTTCTCAAACAATATAATCATATATTACAGATAATAGCTTTGGAAAATAATATGAAGACCCCGCAATATTTTGGAGGATATTGTGGTGTTCTCAACATTGGTATGACGGTTATCGTTACTCTCTACATTCTTATGGGTTTCTTTGGTTATTTGAAATATGGAACGGCAGCTAAAGGAAGCGTTACATTTAATTTACCGAAAGATCAAGTGTAAGTAATCATTATGTGAATGTTATCGAGAAGAAGAAAAAAAAAAAAAAAAAGAAAAAAACAAACAAAAAGAAAAAATAATAAAGGAAGAAAAATAACAATAATAGTAATAATAATAATAATGATGACGTAGATGATGATGATGATGATGTAGACGATGATGATAAATTTAATAGCATGTTAAATGAAAGGTACAAATATTTTTTATCTTTCGATAGGATGGCTCAATCTATTAACATAATGTTTGCGATAGCAATTTTTATAACTTACGCGTTACAAGGATATGTACCTGTTGAAATAATCTGGAAGACTTATCTTGATCAACGTATACAAAATCATAAAATCTTTTGGGAATACGTTTGCAGAACTCTCGTTACATTGGTAACGTGTAAGTATTAATTCATTAATCAATTAATCAATTAATCGTTATTTATAATCGAATGTTATTAAGTTAAGAATTATTTAGATGCTTCTTTCCTTTTTTATTTCTCTCTCTCTCTCTCTCTCTCTCTTTTTCTTCTTATCCTTTATCGTATCGAATGAAAATTAAAAAATTAGAATAAAATGAATCGTACGATTGCAATGAAAATACGAAAGATCATTAAACGATAGATTCGTCTAATAATATTTTATAAAATTTTTCTAAATAAAAAATATTAGGAAATATTTAGACATTGTAATACCTTATTATTATTATGCCTTATTCTTTTAAAAAAAAAAAGGAAATTTTAAAAAATTTAACGACTTCTCATTAGTTATCCTCGTAGTATTCAATTTTGATGAAAATTATAAATTAAGAGGAAACTAAAAAAATGAAAGAGAAAAAAAGGGAAAATGTAATTGATAAGAAAATAATTCATCGTGATTGAATAATCATTGATTATTATACATTGAAGGGGTGTTAAAAATTTTGTAAAAAGAATTAATGAAATAATCAACCTTAAATAATCAATCATTAATCGTCTATTTGCTCATTTAATAATTCTTTTGTCTTTTTCTAAGAAAAAGAAGAAGAAGAAGAAAAGAAAAGAGATAAGAAATATTAACAGATTGTCATACTTTTTATATTATAATTTATTCGTTTAAAAAAAAGAAACTTAAAAAATTGAATGCCAGTCACCAATTGTATCCTCGTGATATTCGAAATTTATAGAAAATTAAAGAAAAAAAAAAAAAAAAAAAAAAAAGAAAAGAAAAAGAAAAAGAGAGAAAAGAAAAAAAT
>NC_140810.1:18540000-18560000 GCF_050613455.1 Vespa mandarinia
AACGTTCATATAAAAAAAAAAAAAAAAAAAAAAAGAATCTTCGTATGAAACGTTCATATAAAATCATTGTGTAAAAGTTTTATATAGAGAAAAAGAAAAGAAAAGAAAAGAAAAAAGGGAAAAAAAACAAAAAAGAGAGAGAGAGAGAGAGAGAGAGAGAAAAAGAAAACGTTGTGTTATAAAATTATTTTATGATAAAATTTTCATGGGAAAAATCTTTTTACGATATAAATATCTACGGGGTATGAAAAAAAAATGTGTAATTCAAATCAACGATTAACTTACTGTGATCGCTGTGAGGACTTTCCGTTCTTCTTTCTTCCTTAGGCTCTTTGTCTGATCCAGGTTCTGTTTTCGCTTTCCTCTGAAGCTTCTTCATTTTCGCCCTTTGATTTTGAAACCATACTTGAACAACGCGAACGCTGAGACCCGTGTCCTTTGCCAAGGCCTCTCTAACCTTCCTGCAAGGCTTTGGCGAAACTTCAAAGGACGCTTTGAATTGTCGCCTTTGAGCCGACGTGAGAATAGTCCGTGGCCGTTTAGGTCCTCTTCGACCATCACGTGGTCGATTTTCATCCAATAAATCGTCATCTGAACGATAATATTAAATCATTGATTGATGATCTACGATATATTAACGAAATGACACGATTAAATTTCGTCGATAATAATAATAATACGAATGAAACACGGATTTATTTATTTATTTATTTATTTTTTTTATTTTTTTTCTTTTTAAAGGAGAAACAAACTCTAATGAATATCTTTTTGTTTTTTTTTTCTTTTTTTTTTTTTTTTACATAAACATAAAGATTCGTTCGATATGACCATAATCAAAACTTCGAAATAATGTCGATATAAAATTTGTCATAATTCATAGAAATTTATCATTGATCGATCATCTAAATACATTATATCAATGAAACTACAAACTTGCAATTCTTTTTTTTTCTTTTTTTTTTTTTTTTTTTAGAAAAAAAAAACAAACTCTATGAATATTAAAAAACCTCATTTTGAATCATTTCTATCTGAAACCTTGCTATTAATTCGATATCGCTTAAGACTAAACTTAGAAAATATTTAGATCTGTAAAGAATGAAATTACGAGATACGAATTAATTTCGCTTAAATTAAATAAATCATTTTGATCTAACACTTACGATTGATCTATTACAAAACACAAGGAAAATCAAAGGTCCTATTCTTTTTTGATTTCGTCTAAATTTCAAAAACTCGCTGGACGAACGAAATACTCCGGTATATATATTTTATTTCTTCAAAATAAAAATAAAAAAAAAAAAAAGAAAAAAAGAAAAGAAAAAGGAAAAAGAAAAAGGAAAAAGAAGAAGAAAAGACAGACAGGCAGACAGACAGACAGACAGACAGACAGAGTGAGAAAGAGAGAAAGAGAAAGAAAGAGAGAGAAAAAAATAAAATGAAGGGAAAAAAAAGGTGATTCGTCCGTCGGACGAGTATTGATCTGTGAGTTCAAAGGCGCCACCTCTCGATGAGGGAATAAACGTTGATACCGTTTCCAGCTGAGAGAGAGAGAGAGAGAAAGAGAGAGGGAGGGAGAGGGAGGCAGAGAGAAAGAGGGAGAAAGAGAGAGGGAAGAAATGTCTTTGGAAACTTGGTGAAACTTGGAGGAAGTCAGGACTGTTGCTCTTAGCTTTAGAAATTCTGGATGTAGCGATTGTCGTGTACTTCAAATGAGAAAGAAGAAGAGAAATAGGAGGTGAAGATGGAGGTGGAGGTAGAGAAGAGGAAAGAGGAGAAAGAGGAGGGGAGTAATAGGGAAGAGGGAATGAGTAGAGCGAGGGAGAAGGGAAGGGTCGTTACTTTGAGTAGTACGATTACCGTGATCTTACGAAAGGCTTCTTCTACTTTTCTTTTTTTTCTTCTTCTTCTTTTTCTTCTTTTTCTTCTTCTTACAACGTGGTTACTACTTTCACGTGAGAACACACTCAAATGATACGTTATTATGAGCTCGTGAAAGATATCACGTTTCGATATAGAAAGTAGATAGTAATGTTTCTCTTGGTCTGACATAATACCGACACCATCCACTTATACTCTCTCTCTATCTTACGAAACACAAATTCAGTGGATGAGGATCTATTTTGGTCGGGCAATGAACGTACGACATCCTAGTGTTCATATTTAGTTCTTATTTAGGAAGAAAAAAAAAAAAAAAAAAAAAAGAAAAAAAAAGAAGAAAAGAAAGAAAAGAAAAAGAACTCAATAAATTTTTCATAACTGATCTGTCATATTTATATAAAGGGTGTCTCGTATTAATACGATCGAATTTCATCGATAATGTTCTTTGTTATAATAGAAATAAGAAAGAATGAAAAAGAAAATTTTATTATAAATATAAATATATATATATATTATGTTAATTATATTATCGTGAATTTTATTATTAACTTGGAATACAAAAGATTTATTTATATATTTTAAAATGTCCTTATACCGTTTCTAATGAAAATCTTGACAGTATATTAAAGATTTCAAGTAGATCGAATTTATGATAACTACGAAATATCATGTTTGTTATTACTTTAAAAAAATTTTTAAATGTTATTTCAATTAATCCTTAAAAATCGTACGTTTTATTATTACGTGGCGATGTATCGACAACGAACACATTATATTTCTCATGGATTTCGTATTTTCTTTTTTTTTTACAAATCTTTTCTTCTTTTTTCTTTTTTTTTTTTTTGTTTATTTATTTATAAAATACCTACGACAATTTATGTTAGTATAACATTTCCTTTTTGTTATTTTTTTCATTCGTATTTCTAATCATTCAGAACATATGATGAATTCATGGTGATCGTTTAAACCTAGGACACCCTATGTATATATGTACACGTACACGTATGTATATATATATATATAGATATATATATATATGTATGTGTGTGTATATATATATATATTTGATATTCGATGTGTTTACGGTATTACTATTCTCTCTGTGTTTGTTAATTTATTTCGTAATCATCGTCTTCTAATTACGCTTGTTTAATTTGTAATTACCTTGGAAAGAGACAGCCTTGTTTCGAAATTCTTGAAGGTTTTTACTTTGGATGTCTTTAGATTGTAGTACAACAACCTGCGAACAATGCAACAAGGTATGTACTATACAATACGTTTGCATATGGCGCTGGCTTAATACAAAACGTGATTGATTTTATTTCTTTTCTTTCTTTTTTTTTTTTTCTTTTTGGTTTATTTATTTATTTACTTAATTATTTATTTGTCTTAATATTTTTTCACATCGTCAATTAATTTCTAAAGTCTTTGATAAATATTAATTAAAATTCGTGAAGCGCCTTTGTCAATTAAAGGATAATTGATCCTTCGCGATCGACGATAGATAGATCATCATTGATTCGATAGGATATTACGAGAAGATGATAACGAGATTATGATACGTTAAAAAATATTATCGAAAATGACAGATCCAAGATCGTTATATCCAAGGTAATTACAATTTTAATATATCCGCTTTATTTTTATTTTCTTCTTCTTTTTCTTTTTTTTTTTTTCTTTTTTTTCTGTTCTTTTCTATCTTTTTTTTTTTTCTTTTTTTCGAGATTGAATCTCGAAAAGAATTGAAGAGAATTGAAGCCTCGAATTTGTCTGATTGTCGTGAACCGTGATATAACACACCTACCTTCTTCTACGAATAATACCTATATACATATATATATATATATATATATATATATATATATATATATATATATATAGATTTGATCAATCTCACGTGTTCCATACGTAAGAGAGAAACATTCACGAGAAATAATCCATTAAGGATAGATCCAAATAGAGGTAACCTAAATCGTGATATTATACGGGACAATTTATATGGGGTACAATTTTAAGACGTAAAACGTTATATAATGATCTTCGAAGAAGTATAATCGCGTGAATCTTCTTCGTTGATTAATAATATGCCGATGATATGATCTGATGTGGTGTACTTTGTTCTGATATTGTGTAGTGGTAAAGAGGAAGTGATGTAGGAAGGGAGGAATGGGGAGGGTGATAGTGAACATAGAAAAAAAAAAAAAAAAGAAGAAGAAAAAAAAAAGAAAAAAGAGTTAGAGAACATTAAGGAAAAATTAAGTTGAATAGAATTTAAAGAGATCGATATTCGTATTTATTCGTTTGTTTTGACTAACCTTGTGGACTTTTCATGTAAAGCTCGTGTTCCAAGTCCTGAATGCAGATCGGTTGTCCCTGACGCAAAATATAATGAGCGCCTCTTTGTAACGGTTGGCCGCACATGCAGCAGGCAAAACATTCCATGTGGAAGATCAAGCCGGCAACTCTCATGACCATCTCGCTGCAGCTGATCCTCTCCATGCATCGGGCGCACTTAACGCTAAAGATCCTCTCGTAATCGGATCGACAGTAAAACTTGAGGTCACGTATGAAACAGGATTGCGACAACGGTGCGGCACATGCCGCACAGGAGAGGCACTCCTCGTGATAGTTTCTTTCCATTACTCTCATCACGTACTTATCCGTGATCGTACGCCCGCATCCAGCACAGATCGTTTCCAGTAGCCCGGATTCCGTTTTGACGGAAACCGAAGATTCTGTAAAATCGTTATAGAGACTTGAATCATTGACTTTCACATTTTATTTTATTACAATCATTTACAACGACTAATTGATCATATTTACAAATTTTTATTACTTTTAGAAATAACAATAAGTCCATTTCAAAAGGAAACGTCATAAAGTCCATTCAAAGGGATATTTCTAATTTTTATTTCAAAGAATTTTTCGAACAAAGGTATTAACTTTCTCAGAAAAATATTAGAATTTAAATAGATAAAAGGATCTTTAAAAAGTATCACATCTTGTTCTACACCCCCCCTCCCAATCCCACTCCCACCTTAATTATGATTTATGTCCGATCACTCGAAGATATTTAAAGATTTCAAAATAAAATGAAAAGAAAAAAGAAAAAAGAAAGAAATAAAAGAGAAGTAAAGAAAGAAGAAGGGAAAAAAAAACACATACACACATACACACACAAAAGAGGAAAGAAAGACATACGACGAGATACGGAGAAACACATTGAGATTTATTCAAACTCTTATCGCCGGATAACGCTGATAAAACGATAACGGGATCGATTCGTTGGGGGATTAGAATTATTTAATGGGAAAAGGATTTAGTCGGTATAGAAATTAAAATAGTTACGTGCATATGTAACGGTGTTTAATAAAACTTTACGATTTGATTGGATACGTTATAATAATAACAACGTCGTTACGATATTCTGAAGGCTCCTTTTGATCGGATCATCCTTTGACGTAAAAAAAGAAAAGAAAAAAAAAAAAAAAAAAGAAAAAAAGAAGAAGAAAAATCATTCAATCTTATTAACATTCACGTTCGTTCGATAAATAAATCGAACTTTTACGTTTTAATTGTCGTATCGTTGAATTGACGATTGACGTAAATCAAAACGTCGATTCATTATGTTTTCGTTATTTCTATGGGAATGTATTAAAATAAAATTATCCATTTGACGATGTAGAAAAGAAAAGAAAAGAAACGAAAAAAAGGAAAAGAAAAAAAGAAGACGAAAGAAAACGAACCATATGGACGTGGATGAAATTTGCAATTTGCAGTTCATTCGATTGCAGTATCATCAGTAGGCGTCGGACAGGTCCATCGTCGTTTTCCCATCGCCATTTTCTAATCTAGATATTAGTTCTTTGCCCCCACCCACCCACCTATCCATCCACCACCACTACCATCACCTTCTTTCCTTTTTTTTCCCCCTTTGATCATAGATAAAACTGACCTGCGTTATTGTTGTCCCCCGTTGAACGAAATGGAAGCGATGGTCCGGCAGGTACGGGCTGTCCCGGTTCGGGCTGCCGATTCAATGAACCTGGCACTGGCGTAAAGAATTCCAACATTGTGTCACGAATAGATTTCACCAATCGTCGCACGATCCCGAGAAGAGAACACGCGATCTGGCAACACTTTATTGGTCCCTCGATACGTACGGTGTCGTACATCGCGCGGGAAATCTCAAGAGAGGACACGGAGGACCTCCTCTACGAGAATCGAGTTTCGTAATGAACGAATCCCTTTCAGGATCACCGATATACAAAACGAACACATGTTTTTCATCGAAGATTATCACAAACGAAAGAGATGATAAAAAGTGTCTGTGTGTGTGTGTGTCTGCGTGTGTGTGAGAGAGAGAGAGAGAAAAAAGATTTCTTCTTCTTCTTCTTCTTCTTCTTCTTCCTCTTCTTCTTCTTTTTTCCTTTCTTCTTCCCCTTCCTCTTCCTCTTCTTCTTCTCTTTCTTCTTCTTCTTCTTCTTCTTCTTCTATTTCTTCTTTTTCTTTTTTCTTCTTTTTCCCCCCTTTATAATCCTATTTTTATTCTATCCTCTCTATCTCTCTGAAGGCCTAACGACGAGAAAAGTTTAGAAAAGAAAAAGAAAAAAAAATAAGGGAAAGAAAATAACGAAAAGTTAGAAATGCAAAAAGGAAGGAAAAAATTTTCACGATTTAACACGCGCGTCCAGTCGCATCGGGGTTTTCACTCGTGTCGTGTCACCAGGCCGACTTCCAAAGCTTTTTTGACGTGAACCCACCGCATCGACGATGAAAATTCTACCTCGCTCCCACCCCCGATACGCTTCCCCTTCTCCCTTTCTCTCTCTCTCTCTCCATCCTTCTCTTTCTCTATCTCTATCTCACTCTCTCTCTCTCTCTCTCTCTCTCTCTCTCTCTCTCTCTCTCTCTCTCTCTCTCTCTCTCTCCATTTCCAATGTTCTCTCCCTTCCATAATCGGTATCAACCACCTACTCAACTCCCACCCTTAACAGTGACCCCTCGACAATCTCTCACCTCTCACCCCCTCTGTCCCACGTCACATCCAACTCGTCGCCCATCCCTCTTTGTCCTCTTCGTCTACCCCACTACCTCGTCTTATCATATACATTTCTCTTCGTCCACGGTTCAGAGGATGAGAGAGGGTAGATAGGGAGAGAGGGCGTATCTATCCACTACCCCTTAGTTGTTCCAACTAGCTGCTACGCGATTGGCTTCCCATGGATACGCCCTTGTTGTCGTTGCTCTATTGGGGAGGTACCGAAGGATGCGGTGCTCAACCCCAACGACACCTCTACTATTACTACTACTACTACTACTACTACTACTACTAGTACTACTACTACTACTACTACTGCTACTACTACTACCTACCTATCTATCTACCTACCTACCTACCTACCTACCTACCTTCCTTCCTTCCTTCCTCTCCTTCGTTCTCGACGAGACGGAGATCAATATCTCTAGCGACCAACGCACCGGACCAACACCGACGTACGTACATACATATGCCGGGGCTCTGCCCGCGAACCTAAACGAATGGACCACTGTTTTCTCCTTTTCCACCTTCCATCTTTTTATCCTATATATATATATATATATATATATACATATTTTTTTTTTATTTACCCTCTCTCTCTCTCTCTCTCTCTCGTTTTCCTTTGAACCGTTCGAATTGTCCTTTATATAAAACGTATCTAAGAATATCATTGAAAATTTGATCAACGATATTTTTAACGACACTTTTTCATCCATTTATATTGCACATCTTGTATTCTTAAATAAAACGATATAATATATATATATGTATATGAACGCGTACGTTTATCCTTTTTACGATAACGAAAGGAAATTATTTTTTTTTTTCTTTTTTTTTTTTTTGTTTTTTTTTTTCTTGAAATAAAACTTAATCATCGAATAATCGTATCGAATATCTCTTCGTATCGAACTGGATTGCGGGGAGGGAAAAAAAAGAAAAAAAAAAAAAGAAAAAAAAAAGAAAGAAAAATCGAAAGGGTAGTAAAATTGAAAATCTGTACGAATTCGTCGATGGAGAACTGACCCATGCGAATTTCATGAAAGTCTACGTGTACGAAGAGTATTTGGTCGTTTGTCAGTCCGCGTAAATACGCGACAATGCCGGTCCTTTGTCCGGCGTCGTCTATCAGCAATGTTTGCCAAATAAAAGCCTATATAGCCTCTTTGTCTCTGTTCTTCATGCTGCATGGACGAATCCCCCCAATGATACGCCTAGTTGAGTATGAAGCTCCATCCCTTTCTCTCTTCCTCCCTCTCTCTCTCTCTCACTCTCTCTCTCTCTCTCTCTCTTTCAATTCGGTATGCCCCTTCGTGCTGCTCGTACAAAGGGGCATCAAGTTGACGGTGATGGTGATGCAAAGTATTTTTCGAGGGAAACACGTGCAGACCAGGGGGGTCCCCGATCACCGCCCTGGTTATTCAGAATCGTTAAATCGGACGCGACACCGAGCATACGTTGCGGACAATCGATGGATTTCTAAGCACCCTCTGGATTTTTCTAGAAAAGAAAAAAAAAGAAAATAGAAAAAGGAAAAATATGAAGAAAAAATAAAGAGAGACGAAGAAATGATAGGTGACCATTCTCTCTCTCTTTCTCTCTATCTATCTATCCATCTATCTATCTATCTTTGTTCTCTTATCTTATGTTCACTCTAATTAATATGATTAAAAATTATTTCGATTTTCTGTTCATCGAATCGAATATATTTCAATGTTCGATCTGGATATTCAAAAATAAAGCCCGATCCGATATTCCGTGTATAAAATATCAACGCGCAATATAAGTGACGTAACGATGACACTTAATCATTTATACCGACCGAAATATTCGTATACTACATACTGTCTATTTATTTCAATGAATAATACTCAATGTTAATTGATAGAAAAATAATATTGAACGAATAAATAAAACCTAAATTTGTTCTTTCTTCGTTGTCCATTTACTATCGATTATATTGTATCATTGAAATTTCCATTGATCTTTTCGAAATAAATTAGATAGATGAAATTTTTTTATGAAATATACAATTATATCCTTTTAGAAACGAAGATTCAAATTTATTCTTAACAGTCGATGGATTTCTAAGTTTTTTTTCGATATTTCATAAAACAAAAAAAAAGGAAAAAGAAAAAGAAAAAAGATAGGAGACACTATTATCCGTCTCTCTCTCTCTCTCTCTCTCTCTCTCTCTCTCTCTACTCTCACTTTAAAAAATTCGAAAAATAAATATTCCTTGTCGATTCTAATCAAAAAATTTACATTGATCTCCGATTAAACGAAATGAAATTATTTATGAAATTATAAATGGTATATATCACTTTAGAAATGAATTGAAATTAGAGAGAGAGAGAGAGAGAGAGAGAGAGAGAGAGAGAGAGAAAGTGAGAGAGAAAGTAAAATTAATACTAAGAGAAAGAGAATGTCGGTCATGGTGCAAGAATAGTATTAGCTAACCTAGTCTTATCTCGGTCATAATAGAAATTAGGGAGTAGGCATATTGAACCCTTAGAATTCTAACGGTAGCATGAAAGGCATAGAAAATCGGTGGTACATTCCGGATGAAATATCATTTCTTGCAGGTGCACTTACCCCACGTGTGTTTGCTTCCCTCTTTTAGAGCATTGTTCGAGATGTGACACTAACGCTATCCGTGTAATTATGCCGATACGGTTCGTGCATTATATCGCGGGGGAGAAGCCGCATGTGGCCTTCTAAACACCCTTTGGTCACGCATCGAGGGACCTATCTCTCTCTCTCTCTCTCTCTCTCTCTCTCTCTCTCTCTCTCTCTCTTTCTGTCTCTCTGTCTCTCTCCCTCTATCACTATATATCCTAATATGTGCTGGAACACATCTAACCATTTAAACGCGGAAGTTCGTATTAGAGGGACCAATAGAAACTATTAGTACCTATGTAAAAATCATTTAGTTATTTTCTGATTAAATGATAAATTGATTAACATTTTATTGTTATTATTATTTATATTTTATTTTTATAAAATATTCGAATTAATTTTCTTATACTCGTTAATTAATATACAATGCTTTAATCGATGTACGATCGATAGTTTCTTTGGTCTATTAAATATCGAATTTTGCTCAATCGACATAAATATTTATTATATATTTTCCGTCGAATGAAAAAAGGAAAATAAATAAATAATAATAAAATTTGAAAACTATGTATACTAATTAGTACGTGAAAATTGTTTTCAAATTAAGATATAGATCCATTAACATTTTATTGTTATTATTATTATTTTTATTATTATTATTATTACTGTTATTATTAATTTCGATATTAATTGTTCGAAAATATTTAAATTAATTTGTTATATTTATCGATTAATATATATATATATATATCAAATATATTCTATTAATATAATCGATATCGTAAGATAGAAAGAAGTCTTTCAAATTAATTTAAAAATTTTCTTTGATGTTATGATATTTGTACTTTACATTTTAAATAAATAAATAAATAATAATAAACTTATATTATTTTATATACATACATATACATATATATATATATATATATATATATATTTATTTATTTTTAAGAAAAATTGTGATAGTAACTCGATATGCTCATACCTGTCCTCGTTCTACATCGCATCGAACAGAATGAATTTATCTTCCCTCGAGAACTCTGAAGTGTTGTTGTGTATGTATCGAGTGTGCCTCGATAATATTCCAGGACATTCGTCTAACGCGGTTGGAATAAATGTTACGAAGCGAGATGTGTGAAAACCAACGAGAGGCACATTTTATAGCGCAACAAGTTGCTGGTTATATTTTTTTTTTTTTTGTTTTTAGTTTTCTTTTTTTTTTGTTTTTCTTTTTTTTCCTTTTTTTTTATTTCCATTTTTATTTTTATTTTATAGAAACCTTTCAAATTTGTCAGGTCAATGGGTGAAACGAAATAATGGCACTGATAATAATAATAATAAGAAGAAGAAGAAAAAAAATACGAAAGAAAAGAAAAGAAAAGAAAAAAAGAAAAAAAGGAAAGGAAAAAATTGAGAAATAATATTTTACACGTTACGTCGCGTTACATCGAAGTATCCTTAAAGGGAAATTATCCCTAAAATCGTTTCTACAAAGAAATAATGATATTTCCTTTAAACACCTACGATACATATTTCATTGCGCAATCGTATAGATAAAAAATATTTTTTGATAATGTTGAGGAGACGAAAGAAAAGAGAGAAAAGTAAAAGAAAAAATATAAACAAAAATAAGTAAGTCTATTACGGTTTTAAATTTGTAGAAAAAAATATTGGACTGATCTATTTGAAAAGATCCACTCAATATATACACAGATATATATATATATAAACATATGGTTACATAATAATATAATATATATGTAATAATACACAAATACACAGATACACACACACACACACACATATATGCATATTTATATATATAAATATATGTATATATACATGAGTATACATTTAACTTATTATTGATCAATAAAAAGACCGAATAAAATAACCTTACGTACCTATGAATTTCGTGCTATAGTAAATAAAAATATCCATAGATCAAGGAGAGATGATAGGGGAGAGATGAGACTTGACGAGATAGACGAGAACGATATATAATATAAAACGTAATAAAGCATTTCTCTTGAAGTCTAACGCGCACGAATCCATCTTTTGCTAACGAGGGTGGAGGTTCGCGATTGCGTTTCAGGAATGCGTGATGACTACTTTGTTAGGAATGCGGAGCGGCGCCCTGTATGCGAAACGAGAGCGTTAGACGAGAAGCGTAGTTACGAGCGTAGAAGCCTAACGGAGCTGAGCAGAGAAAAGCAGCTGTGCTGTTGCCGCTGCTGCTGCTGCTGCTGCTGCTGCTGCTGCTGATTCTACCTCCTCCACCATCACCATCACCTCCACCACCTCCACCACTTTCACAACCTACACAACCTATACCTTCACCACCTCCTCCTCTTCGAAGCCGAAATGCCAAGCCTGGGGTATCCAGCGGTGAAATACTAAAGAGAATGTGTGTACGTGTGTACTTGTGTGTGTGTGTGTGTGTGTTTGTATGTGTGTGTGTATGTGTGTGTGTATGTGTGTGTGTGTGTGTGTGTGAGAGAGAAGGGTTCTCCTACGTTCCTTCTGATCCTTGCTACTCTTTGGCACGAGCGCATCGCTCGATTCAATAAAGGATGATCGGTGTCGGATATCGAACAAAGTACCGACGATCCCTGGAGCCCCTTTTTTCTTTATTTATATTGAACTTTTTTTTTTGCTCTCCTTTCTTTTATCGTAATACGTTAGATACGTAAATGTACATAAGTTACATACACGTTTTACCTATACGATTTCAATTATCTTTTTTTTATACGATTATATGAAAAATATAATTCTATATTTTATACGAGTTTATTTACGTTTTCTTATTATTTATATTAATCACGTGTACTTCCTTTGTTTTAATTCCGAACATTTTTAATATGAAAAATTTACTGATGTGTTTTAATAATATCGATTTGATTACAAAATCATAATAATGTATGATCTAATCATTATTTTTTGTATGTACTTACGTATATATTTGTTTATTTGGAATGTTTTTCTTTTCTTTTCTTTTCTTTTTTTTGTTTTTTTTTTGTTTTTTCATCGATTCATTCGATTCTTATCAATCAAATTTGTGTCTGTACGTGTGTGTGTATGTGTGTGTGTGTGTGTGTATAATCTATATTGAGAGGAATATATACGGATAGGATTGTGTGAATTTGAATGACATCATCGTAGTAAGAAATTCCTCCGCGAGAATAATAAAAGGCGTATAATTTTGTTGAATAATGCGTCATATCGATATAATTTATTATACGTTAAATGTGCATGTGCATATATTTTTTTTTTTCTTTTTTTATTTTATTTTTCTTTTTTTTTTTTTTTCGTCTCTCAATGAACAATTTATCTTGTAACACACGGAAAAGTGAACTCTTTTATGTCAACACTTTTAAAAGCTATGTATATATATATATATATACAGACTCTTTTTTTCGTTCAAAAGAGAGACAGACAGACAGACAGACAAAGACAGAGAGAAAGAGAGAGAGAGAGAGAGAGAGAGAGAGAGAGAGAGAGAGAGAGAGAGAGAGATCTCGAAAATAATTTAATGAATAACTTTACTATAATGATTCTCTTGGGAATATCAAAGCTAGACGATAAAGGATTTAGGCTGAGAGAAAGTGAGAGAGAAAAAAAAAAGAGAGAGAGAGAGAGAGAGAAAAAAAAAGAGAGAGAGAGAGAGAGAGAGAGAAAGAATTTTTCGAATAAGTAAAGCATGAAGATTTTCGTCGCTTCTGTTGAATATTTATTCGGTAGAATTTTTTTATATTCATAGTGTCAGCGAATGTTTCTTTTCCTTGGCCTGTTAGCCCGGTCGCTCTCTCGTCTAATCTTGAATTCAAATCACGCTTCAACGAAACTTCTCTCACCTTTCGCACTCCTCTCTCTCTCTCTCTCTCTCTCTCTCTCTTTCTCTCTTTATCTATCTCTCTCTTTTATTCTCTTTTACTCTCCTTTCTCGTTGCATGGTATATTCGCACAATGATGGGGGTATATAAAACATCTCTTACGAAGAACTTTCATAAAAGAAAAGTATGATAACGTATACGACTCAATATATATGGTATATGTAATATATATATATATATATATATATATATATATAGTCGTACATATAATACATACATACATATATATCTTTTATTTTTCATATTTAAAATTTAACCATTTATCTATCCATTATTCATGTACATATATTTATCTATGTCTAACGCTATCGATTCGTTAGGACTCGAATAAATAAAAGAAAAAAAAAAGGAAAAGAAAAAAAAAAACTAGATACTCTCATAACTCGCTCGAACGATTTCGATGGCGAAGGTGAGATCGCGTTAGTTAGATCGCGATTAAAGTTAAAATTTGAGACTTCAAAGAACGATTTTCCGGTCGCTTGAATGCATCTCATCGGGCACGTGCCGTCACGTGACATGGCATGCAACGATACACGATCATCCTTAACCGGTCCAACAGTCATCGAGGGCTACTCGATCACCCTCGATCTTCTTCTCTCGTACGAATGATAAAACTTAACTTGTCGAGAAAATATCCGCGACGGACCACCATGAAATTGTTCGTCGCTCTAACAATTCACGTATATTATAATATCGTTCTCGATTAAATATTATTTGATCAATTTTTTCTTTTTTTTTTTTTTTTTTTTTTAAGAAAAAAGTTTTATTTTTTTTTTTTTCAAAAAAAATGTCGCTCTCAACAAATCACTGAAGGAAAATTTTTCTTTATCCGACATAATTTTAATGAAGAATTTTTATTTCCATATAAAATATTTTGTTTTATAACGAACGTATATACATCGATTATATCTGTTATAATATATTATAATACATCTATATACAATGCATAAGAGACATAAAACTAGTAGGAAAGATGGAACATCAAAAATATGTATTTTAATGTTAACTCGTAAAAATATATATATATATATATATATATATATATATATATATATATCTATACGTATCTAATTTTCGATAAATACATAGATTTTAATCTCTAATCGATCTAATTAATAATCAAACAATTAATCGACATTTTGTTCTCAATTTTATACGCTTATTGTATGCTAGTAATCATTTATTCTTATGGAATATTGTAATGGATGAAAAAAACAAAAAAAAAAAAAAACTAAGAAAAAAAAGTAAAGGATACGAAATTAATTATTAATTATTAATTATTTACGATTAAATTAATTCCAAGATTTATATGAATCGTGAAAAATTATCGATACGAATTTGTATTGACTATGAAACGATTCGTTCGTTTTGTGGAAAAAGAAAAATTTCCCAGGAATCGAGATATAAGGAACCCTTGTTTTTCTCAATTGGTCGCCGAGCAATTTCGTAGAGTCCGACAGTTTGCAAATACTTTCGGCGGGTTTACTTTGCAAGAAAGGAAAAGAATAGTTATCGGGGAAATGATTTCATACCGAGTTACTCGTACGAATTCAATGAGGGTCTCTGGCCCTCACCTCTTCGTATATATCGTATTGACACAGGTCACGTGGCGACGGATGGCCAAACTAGCATGGTCGGTCCATAAGTTCATGGGAAACATCGAATCCGAGATACTAACACCAATTCACCGTTCGTCTCTCATAAGTCATCCTTTTTTCCTTTCATTTAAACGAACTACTATCGTCTTTTTATAAAAAAAATATTTCGATTCTATTATTTATGTTCTTTTATTTTTTTTTCTTTTTCTTTTTTTTTTTTTTCGTTTTGTTTCATTTCGTTTTTCTAATCGACGATCGATAAGAATTTCTTCGTTTTTTCATTACTTTTTCTTATAATTCCTCCCCTCCCCTCCCCTCCCCTTTCCACCCCCCACCCATCCACCGTTTTCTTTCTTTGACAATTTTTCCTCGAAATTTTTCGTTCGACGTACGAACGTTCTAGCTCGATCGATACATTATTTCAGACACCAGTTGTCATTTCGAATTTATTCGTAAGATCCTTATTAAGATGAAACGAAGAAATATCTGAATAATTCGTTCGACGTCAAATATTATTCCTAACTGAGGATAAAAATGCAATCGGCTCTTTTCCATTCGGTCAACGGTCAATCTCAATTGTTATTTGACAAACAAATCGATCGTTTCGATTTAAACACTTTTTATACTGTCCTACCAATGAATTCATATTTTATTTCTCTATATATTATTTTTTTATTCTCTCTCTCTCTCTCTCTCTCTCTCTATCTCTCTCTCTATCTCTCTCTCTATCTCTCTCTCTATCTCTCTCTCTATCTCTCGCTTTTCTTTTTTCTTGCGCTATTCATCCCCTTCCACGTTACTATTCCACCACGGACAGGACAAGTATCAATCTCAAAGCTCTATATGAAAAATGTGACTCTTTATTCTACCTCTCCGAGGCTTCTTCTGTTTGTAAAGAAAAAAACAGGGAAAAAAAAGAAAAAAGAAAAAAGAGAGGGAAAAAAAAAAAATAAACACATCCGAATATAGGAAGAAGGATTGAAAAGTCGGTCAAAGAAGATGCGGTGAGATTAAAAACGAAGCGATGGTGAAGATCAGAGTTCTTAAGGAGAAAGAGAGACAGGCAGACAGACGGAGAGAGAGAAAGAGAGAGAGAGAGAGAGAGAGAAAGAGAGAGAGAGAAGAAAACATTGCTCCTTATGTGTGAAAATCAAATATCCATGGATCCCTTAGGTAAGAAACTTTATTCATAGGAGACTTGGTTCCGAATGGGCCGATGTGTTTGCCATAGACGGATATTAACTGTATCTATGCACTGTTCAAAGCGGGTTTTGCTGGATATTATGATCGTTCTTGGGGCATAATTAGTAATCTCTGACACGTGCCAGACACGCGACCACGAATCGCCTCGTGGGACGTATATACACCTTTTGCCTACCAGTGGGATCCATATTGCAAAGAGAAAGAGAGAGAGAGAGAGAGAGAGAGAGAGAGAGAGATCAACAGAAATAGACAGAGAAAAAGAGAGAGAGAGAGAAATATGTATATATATATATATATATAATATTTGAAGAACCTACTTCATAAATATCACCAGCTTTATTTAATTATGCGTTCCACCGTATTCCGTATCTGCCAGAATGAAATCAGTTCGCGCCCTGCCATACTCACAAATTGATAATGTCTGCTCGCTGAGTCGTATATCGCGATGGAAACGCTCGCACCGCTGCTAAACGTAATTGGTTGAAAAATTTTCCACGAAAATCTGTTGCCGTCCAACTGGGACCTAATTTTTCTATAAACGCGTAGAAAACGTTATTCAAAATTTGATCCTCGTTCTACATACATTCTCTCTCTTTCTCTCTCTCTCTCTCTCTCTCTTTTTGTCGTTCAAAATGAATATTATTTTCGTCTTTTTCTTTTTCTTTTTCTTTTTCTTTTTCTTTTTTCTTTCTTTCTTTTCTTTCTCTTTTTTTTTTTTTTTTCTTTTTTTTTTCTTTTTTTTATCAACTCGTCACATTATCAATAAATCTATAAACAAAATCCTTTGGATATACTTACAACTTATTTCGTTCGCAAAATTGACAAACAAATTTTCGATTTGTCTTGATATGTATGAGGGGGAGAAAAAAAAGAGAGAGAACAAATAAATAAAATGAAATAAAATAAAATAGAATAAAAGGAATGTGAAAAAAAAAGAAATAAATAAATAAATAAATAAAAAATTGTTATTCCTTATTCGAACGACAACGATGAATGATACAAATATTCTTCATAAATTGGCGTCATCCCAAGTTTTGCTAGAATCGAAGAAGGATCAACAGGCAACGTTGGATGATGGGATAGGGGGAGTGGGTTGCGAAAGAGCCGAGAGAAAGAATCATCGTTTTTTACAAAATTTATCCACGATACTTATCAATGAATTCTTCGAAATATCGATTTCACACGAAAAATATCAAAATGTCTAAACGATTTATCTAAATCAATAATATAACATGACATGTTATCGAAAATGAAAAAGACAGAGAGAGAGAGAGAGAGAGAGAGAGAGAGGGAGGGAGAGAGAGTGAGTGAGTGAGTGAAAGAGAGAGATTTATTAAATTTGAAAATATTTTCAAAACGGTAAAAAATGTATACGTGTATAAGTCTCGGTTTTAAAAAAAGAAATAGAAATTTACTATCATTATAAAGATATTCTTTGAAATATTTATTTCATACGAAAAATATCATTATGTAAATATCTAAACGAACGTAGAATATTAAATACGATATAATTTTTATCGAAAATTGAAGAGACAAGATATCAAAGAGAGAAAGAGATAGATAGATAGATAGATAGATAGATAGATATATATATATATATATAGAGAGAGAGAGAGAGAGAGAGAGAAACATATTCAAACAACAAGGAAATATTCCCAGCGGTTGGTTTCACTATGGACAGTGGCAGAGGGGCCGAAACGTTTGTATGGTTTATAACCGCTTCTGATAAATGACCATTAATTATTTATGTGCGGTGACGCGTTACGATGCAGACGCGTGTCTAAGTCTTTAACGTGGCTGACATTAAACCCGGCGGTCTCCCTTTGGGCGGAGTTTCTAACACCTTTGACTTTGAAATACCTCGGACAACTTTATTAACGATCGGTATATTAAATATACATATATGCATATTATATTCGATAATAATAAATAACAAAACGTAAGAATAAAGTATAGAGAAAGATATAGTTTTTTATTAACGAGAAATATTCGTTATCATAAAAAGAATTTTTTTTCTTTTTCTCGATTAATACTTAAACAAATAAATTGAAATATAGACAAATTGCAAATTATAATGACAAATAGATAATTGGATAGATAGACGGAATGGATAATAGGTTTTGAATGAATTTTGAACAAACAAAAAAAAAAAAAAAGAAAAAATAATAATATTAATAATCAATTAATAATAATAATAATAATAATAATAAAAAAATGAAAGAACTAAAAGAAAACGTAAGAGAAAGTCGAAGAAGGACTCGCGTCGAGATGGAAAATAAAAAAAAAAAAAGAAAAGAAAAGTAAAAAGAAAAAAAGAGAAAAGAAAAAAGAAAAAAAAGAATAAAGGTTGAATCTTATCGATTTTCCTGACACACCTCCTCCTTCCTCTCATTTCTCCTCTTCCTCTACCTCCACCTCGTCCTCCTCCTCCTCCTCCTCCTCCTTCTCCTCCTCCTACTCTTCCTCTTCCACTTCCATCACCTTCCTCTTTCTCTTATTCGTCGCACTTCAGAATAAACCTGTTTATCACGTGTAATACGCGTATGATCGTGCTGTTTCTCGTGTTAGATTTCATTAAGAACAGTATATCCCGATATCTGATAGGTTACAACAAACCGTTGTAAGCGACAATCTAATACGATAACGATGTATGGACAGGTTCGGGTTCACATGAGATGAAAAACGGCTACGATCGATTGTACGTTATCTATGTCAGAAAGCCGACATATGTTGTTACAATAATCGAGATTAATAAAGTATTTAATGAAACGATGATGATAGGTAGGTAGGTAGGTAGGTAGGTAGGTAGGGAAAAGAAAACGAAGAAGGGATGACGGGAAGAGAGAGTATGATTGGAAGGTCAAAAAAGAGAAACGATAGTTATATGTGCACGTATGTGTACATACGTAGATGAAATTAAAAAGAAAAAAAAAAAAGAAAAAAAAAATGGCGACGAAAGTAAATAATATTTTATATACTTCGATAATGGCCAATTTATAATGGATCTAAAGGAATTCAACGAAGAATTTTGTTGTTAAAAAAGAGAGAGAGAGAGAGAGAGAGAGAGAGAGAGAGGGAAAGAGAGAAATAATGAAAAATAAAGAAAATCGATCTTTTACTTTTACATTCTCATATAAAGATTCTCGAAGGATACCTCTTAGCTGTAGCTTGGTATCTTAGGAACAAGGGCTCGGGAGAGGGAGTCTCTGCGAATAAAGAGGCTCTAGGGTGGTACAAGGGATCAACATGAGCTTAACGGCAGGCGCCAATATACCTACCAACCCCCCACATACCGACCAGGCCGTCAAGCTGTGGTATTAAACGGGGCATGCGTGAGGTCCACGGTGGTCGGTCACGTGTATGCTTTTGGATTCTCTACTTGAGACTGTGTGCGTATGTCCTCCCTCTATCTGTAATATATATATATATATATATATATATATATATATATATATCACTCTCTATTTCTCTGTCTCTCTATATCTCTGAACGTGTGTTTCCGTCATATACGTGTATACGTGTATAAATATGTGTGTGGGTGTGCATGTGTATGGGTGTGTATCTGCTGCGTGAATAGATCGTTATAAAATTCAAGAAAATAATATATATATATATATATATATATATATATATATATATATGTATAATTACATATCTATGTATATAATTATATATATATATGTAATATACCTATTATCAATTATTTTTGTTCGATTTAAATAACTTATTGATAAACGATAACGCAGTATAACAAATTCATAAAAATCCTTT
>NC_140810.1:18565000-18567500 GCF_050613455.1 Vespa mandarinia
TTTAAAGAGCTACACAGGCCAATTGATTTATCGACTCCAAGATATCACTCTACAATGTTATATATTTTAGCCTTTTTACGATGACACGATATTGCCATTTAAGGATAAGACTTATTTCAAATAACTTCAAATTTCTTTTTACATAAATGTAATTTACGATATATATATATATATATATATATATATATATATATATATATATATAAAGTGTAACATTAATAATTATCGTTGATTATAGAATTTTATTTTAATAATAATTATCGTTTAACACGATGGAACTATAATTGAAAGTTAAAATTTTCACATATATACATATATATATATATATATATATATACATATATATATATATATATATATATATATATATGTATTTATCTATTTATGGATATATAAAAATTAATATTTGTCTGTTTAACAATGTTAACTGTTAAAAAAGTAATATAATTACAGAAAGACAATAATTATTTACAATTATCCAATACCATTGTTTCATTAATTATTTATCAATTATATTCATTATAAAATAACATATTATTATATTACTTAATTTTCTTTTATTTTACTTTATTATTCATCAATAGTATAATAAAATAAACTACATCCATTATAAATAACGTTAACTTAACTAATAATTTTTATCACGTATAAATTATAAAATGACATAACGTATACTTTACCATGAATAAACTTGTCGTTATCCAGAAAAGTTTCATCACTGAGATAGGTTTAACTGTTCGACGTTGAACTACCATCGGACCTGAGAAAAAAAAAAAGAAAAAGAAGAAAAAAAAAAAGAATAGGAAAAAAAAAGAACAGGAACAAAAACAAAACAAAGAAGACAAATAAAAAAAAGAAACAAACAAAGGAAAAAAGGAAAATTTTGTCAGAAACAAGGTTTCGGATCGTCGAACCATCCCTCTCTTTCTCCTCTCTCTCTCTCTCTCTCTCTCTCTCTCTCTCTCTGTTTTACTCTCTTGTATGTATGTATGTATATATGTTTCTTTTTTATTAACGAACGATGCAAAAACGTTGAATAAATTTTGTAGAGACGATCCGGAGCTTCTCCTCGATGATACGACACGGTCTCCCGAAGGATCGTTGAGAACCATCAGGAGATTATTTTCAATGCGCATGTCAGCTACTAGGAGGGTGGAATATCAACGAACCCGAGGGCGGGGCTGGAAAGACTCGCATGGCTACGTCGTTCTCCTCCTCGTCGTCCTCGTCGTCCTCATCCTCATCCTCATCCTCATCCTCGTCCTCATCCTCGTCGTTGTCATTTTCGTCGTTGTCGTTGTCATTGTCGTTGTCGTTGTCGACGTCGTCGTTGTACGAGCTCTCTTTTGACATTCTTCGAAAGAGAACAATAACCTTTAACCTTATCTTACTTAAGCGTTAACTTCGACCATACTTCCGAATGCAGCTAAAGTTCATTCGACATTGTCGCCCGTAGCCATGTAAATTAAGTGTCAAGTCTCCTTTGTAAAAGAGAGAGAGAGAGAGAGAGAGAGAGAATATCAGTATTTATTTATTACGGTGGCCATTTCTTCTTCTTTTTATTATTATTATTATTATTATTATTATTATTATTATTATTCATTCATTCATTCATTCATTCATTCATTCATTCATTTTATTCTTTTCCAATTGTCATAATTATAATAAATTTTTATTATTTCAATTCGATTTTCTTAATTTTATGAAAACTTTCAAGACGTATATGTTTGTGCATGTATTATCGAATAAAATCACGAATAAACGAATAGACACACATAATATTTTAATAAAATTTCTAATTGTACGAATTCGTATATTATTTGTTTGTATATATATATAAAAAAAAAAAAAAAATATCTATCCCGTCCTTTACGATAATCGACAATTATTAAGATTACGTCGATCTATAAAAATTTTTGTACTCGTTGTGCCGATAAAAAATAGAATTTATATTTTACAAAAATTATAGATATTTTCTATATATTTATGCATATAGAAGAAAAAAAAATTATCCATTCATTTCGTCATTTGCAATAATGAAAATTTTAATTGCGATAAAGATCTTGCGGTTTAAATATCTCCATTATCGTAAATGACATTATGGGATTATTTTAAAACCAATATGGATATAAGAAGGATTAAAGAAAAATTATAGATTAAAATCTTAGGTTGTCCTAATATAATCATTGACTTCGAATTGAAACGAGTCAAGATTTTGTTAAAAAGATATAATAATAAATGCTCGATCTCTAAATACTCTAGGTATAGTCCATACAATAAGTCCTTGCACTTTGAACGAGGGTGAAAATGTTAGGAGTGGATTCGGTGAACGTAATGCGATTAAGCGCGAACATAGGGGTGGGTTAAATGTGACTTAAAAAGGTATTAAGTAATTTACAGGTTTCAACGGTTATTTATAAACGATTTGTAACTTTTTAATCCGAATATATTTATATATATGTGCGTGTGTGTGTGTGTGTGTAGAAAAATAAAATAAAAA
>NC_140810.1:18577500-18582500 GCF_050613455.1 Vespa mandarinia
GTGTAACAGAATAATTCAATTATCGATAATAGTGCTTTCATACTTGTCCCTCTTTTTTTTCTATTTCTTTTTCTTTTTTTTTTTTATTTTTCTCTTCTTCTTCATCATCATCATCATCATCATCTCCTTCTTCTTCTTCTTCTTCTTCATCTTCTTCTTTCTCTTCTTCTTTTAGCTACATTAACACTGGTATTACACCAACTCTAGCTTACATTTCAGGACCTTTATAAAGACGTAAGTAATATATCTTTCCTAACGTTAACAGAAATTTTAAAGAGTTTACAAAAAAAAAAAAAACACTCGAAAAAAAAAAACAAAATCGTTACTCTCCCCTATATATATATATATATATATATATATATATATGTATATTTAAAAATTACGAATAATTTCAAGAAGAATATTCATCCGCATTTTCCTCCTTTTTCTTTTTCTGTTTTTTTTTTTTTTTTTCTTTTTTTTCCTTTCTTTTCTTTTCTTTTATATATATCACATTACTATCGAAACAGTAGTAATTTTAATGAATTGATTAAAAGTAATAAATTATTCAATTTACAAATTTTTCCAATTTCTCATGAGAGAAATGTTATCAGCCAATTATTATGATTTCATTAGAGGCCTGACAATATAAAAATCTTCTGTGTATACAAAGTACTGGATTAATGCATCCATAGGCAAAAATCCAATTATTTCGAGTATACGAATGAGTATACGAATTATGTGACAAATCGTGTTGCCCATAAATTTTGGGTCTTATCGTTTTTCTTTTCTTCGTTTTTTTCTTTTTTTCCCTTTTATCCTTTTTTTTTTTTTTTTTTTTCCCCATTATAGCATTATTATGGAGCTCTTTATAAATCGATAAATAAATTCCGTTACTTAAAAATTCAACTTTACAACGTCACGCGAATTTAATACTTCTCAAAAAGCTCCTCTATACATACAAATAATTTTCCGATCGTGATTCAGCTCACATGGCATTATAATTAACTCCGTGTAAATTAATTGGCATAGTGGTACTCGGAAGTGCATAGTCCGTATGCCTACTATCGATATAACCGCTTAACATGGTATGAGGACTATGAGTGGTTAACATAGTATGAGTGCTGTGGGTATTGTGTGTACTGTGTGGAGTCGAAGGCGGCCCCATGGGCGTTGGACTTTGCGAATTTACAGGTTGGGCCGATTGTGCCGCAGGCGGTGGTGAAGAATTAACTTCCTGTTTCACTCTTGACTTTAAGCTAGGTCGATTATTAGGATAACCACGTTTCTTGTACTCGAGCCAAAGCGTTCGATTATTTACACCGAACATTCTGGCAGCTTTACAAAAGCCTATACCACCGTATCGCACTGCATCGAGAGCTCTAATAAAGTTCTCATCAGCTTGTGGATTTGTTGATCTTTTCCTTTTAATCGCCGTTTGGGGACTGGCGCAGGGACTTTGGCAGTTACTCGGACACTGTGTTGAGGATGGCGGTGGAGCACTTGATGCTGATGTATGCTGTAACGTTGATGTCCCCCCATGCGACGAGGAATTTGGATAACTCGTCAGGGCACAACTGGAACCAGTGGTGCTGGTACCAGAGTACTGATCGCTGATCGTCGAAGAAGTTGTTATTTCAGGCGTTGTAAACGCTGATGACGCTTGGATCGACAGATTCGTTTGACACGAGGACAGAGCGAAACGTGGATATGTGTGCTCCATAATAGTCCATTGTAATCCTGTAGAACAGACCGATGTATCTTTGGTCAGAGCACAGGAAAATATTATCCCGAGAAAAAAATGTTTCGTTTGAAAATAATAATAAATTAAATATATGCATATAAGATAAAAATTATATATATATGTATATATATATATATATATATATATATATATATATATATTTATATATATGCATACATATACATATATATGTACGTATATGTATATATATATACATATACATATGTATGTACGTATATGTATATATATATACATATACATATATATGTACGTATATGTATATATATATACATATACATATATATGTACGTATATGTATATGTATATGTATATATATACATATGTATATATATTCTAATAAGTCTACGATATATAATTCAAACGAGCTAATCTAAAGTTATATCATTTAGATCTTTCACTTGATATCTCATACGACAATTCCTTTGACATATATTCTAATATATTTTTTATAACGACATATATGACGGCTATATATGTAATATGTATTATAGTGAATGTTAGAGTTCTATTAAGATAATAATAAAAATATTGTTCAATTTGTAAAAGAAAAAAGAAAAAAAGAAAAAAGAAAAAAGAAAAAAAAAGAAAAAAAAAAGAAAAGAAAAGAAAAGAAAACGAAATCTTATATTTTATATAAATGATAATGTATAATAAAATCGGATTAATAATTTTGTCATATAAAATAAGTCATTTCCTCCCAATATAATTGAAAAAATGCTAAGCTGTAAGCAAGAGAAAGAATAATAAATATTTAAAAAATGTACATAGAAAATAATATGTATGTGAAAATATTATAAATGATATTATGGCATGGCACAGATACATTTTTAAGCACATCATCGTTTTTATATCATATAAAAGTGTATTACTATTTATTATAGGACAGAACAAGGCACACATACACATTCAACAATGTCAAAGGCCCAATTTACTGTCCTTTCACGAAATATACATTGTGTGCTATGTATCTGTGTACCATGGTGAGAAGAGTATTTTAATGACAGTGAGGCAATTTAATTTATTATCATTTCTATATCTTTGTTCCTTTACTTTCGCTCTATTATCATGTCAAACGCCTGTTGATTTTCTTTGTGCAATACATTTAAACGCATCTGTGCCAGCATATAATGTGTATCAATAGTACTTATTAACACATGCAGTTTTTATAATACCCATCACAACCAATATGCATCGCTAGATTAAAAGTTATCAAATTATTTACTTAATTTACAAGCAACATGCAACCTTTAAGTTAACTTACTTATCGATTTATTACATATAATTATTGTGATAAATTAATCATATAAAAAAATTAACAATATACGTAATACATATACATATCTGCGTATATGTATATGACTCTATATATGTACAAGTACGTTCATGTATTAAACTATATCTGAAAGTCTTACGTTTAATTACAGCTAACAAGATTTTACTATATTTGCCTATGGACTTTGGTTTGCATATAATAATAATAATAATAATAATAATAATAATAATAATAATAATAATAATAATAATAATAATAATAATAATAATAATAATCATAATAATAATAATCATAATAATAATAATAATAATAATAATAATAATAATAATAATAATAATAATAATAATAATAATAATAATAATAACAATAATGACAATAGTTATAATATGTATCAATAGTTTCATACGTTAACAAAATATTTAATGTGCAAAAGTATTTTTACAAAATTCTATTTATCATTTTTCCCATGCTTTTTCCCCTGATTTATTAGCATGCAAATATAGTTAGATTTAAAGAATTCTATATAAAGAATAGTATTCCCTGCCTACATACAGCAAAAAAAAAAAAAAAAAAGAATTATTTGTTAGTATTGTGTTTCGTGTTTTCTTGATCAAATAATTTTTCACGACCTAATCATCACACATCCTTTATATCTTCCTTCTATTATGTTATATAAAATAATGAATTTAAATAACCTTATTAATTTTTCTTTGCTAATCTCAAATGAGAAAATATACAAAATTTTAAATTCAATGAATAATTGAACTTAGATAATGATCATTGATTATATTATAATACATGCATCATATGTAAATGAATGAAGAAATAAAGAATATTCTCAATATAAATGAACTTTCCTTCTTGCACCTATTTCTATACTATCTAAATGAAATCTACATCTATTGTTAATACTAACCTGAAATACTTAATATATTTAAATAATATTGAATTTTAATATTAAAATAGCTTACCTTGATGTGCCGGTGGTTGAGAAGAAACAGAACTTTGTGCTACATTTCCACTCGATGGTTGATTCACATTTTGTATTGTAGTATCACTTTGTGCCGGCATTGTTGTAGAACTACTTTCCATATTACTCATCTATAATAAAGATCTATTAGAATCATGTATACTTTTTAAAATGTTAATTTGTTGTTTTTTTTTTTTTCTATTTTTTTTTCTTTTTTTTTTTTTTTTTATATTATACAAAAACGCTCACTATTGATATTTGATCTTCATCGATACTTCCTTGTGACTCTGTACTAGTGTTCACCGGTCTCCTTACATTTTCCCCACTTTCTTGTGATACAATCAATGGTTCAGGTTTTACAATGTTAGTAGCAACCAATGTAATCTCATTAATTTCTTCCGTTTTGTCTCCAGATCCAGATGTCGATCCTGTCGATGTTTTTCTCAATCTCTTTCGTCTGAAGGATGGAGAAAGAGGAGATGGACTGGGAGAACATGATTCCCCACGATCAGCAGCTCCTTGTTCGCTACTACTACTTGGCCATTTAGTTAATGAAGCTGTATGCATTTCTGCAAGACCTTTTATCTTCAAACTTTCTGCTGTCTGTTAAGAAACAAAAAAAAAATGATATCTTAATACATTAAGAAACATTAAATATTTTATAATTGTCAATACGTACTTTAATAATAGATGGTAATTGATCTTGAGAAATATTAACTTCTCCATAATACATAAAATCTACCATGATTTTGAGATCAGAGAATTTAACATCTTTTAGTATAACAATCGGATGTTGGCATGGATTAACTGTGAATAACGATTGGAAATATGTACTACATGCTGATAGTACAACTTTATGTGCTTGAAGATGTCTGCCTTCAGCAGCTAATGTAACATCCACTAATGTTTCATTATTTAATAAATTTGAGAACACAGAAATGAAATTTGGTTGATGATTATTCCACCGCAAACAGAATTGTTGCATGGACATCTTGATATAAACTTGTAGCACC
>NC_140810.1:18595000-18610000 GCF_050613455.1 Vespa mandarinia
TAACAGAGCTTCTGATTTATTTGTATAAGAAAATCTTTTCAAGATAAGTTTTTAATTTATATGAAAAAAAAAGAAAAAGAAAAAAAAAAAAAAAAGAAGGAAAAAAAAAAAAAGAAAAAAAAAGGAGAAAAAAAGACAAGGGGGAAAAAAAAAGAAGGAGAAAAGAAGAAAAGAAAAATCATTTTTTACGAACCAATAATGCGAGTGCTTTCCAAATTGTAAATATACGGTCGTGATCTTCGAATTCATTTTCTTCCATTTCAATGAATTGTTATCTCGTCAGCTTTACATCTATTACGCGTTTAAGCAAATATTGTTAGTATCCATTTTTTTCTCATAGTGTACTATACTATCTCTCTCTCTCTCTCTCTCTCTCTCTCTCTCTCTCTATCTATCTATCTATCTCTCTCACTCATTCTCTCAATCTCTTTCTCTCTCTCCTCTCTCTCTCTCTCTCTCTCTATATATATATATATATCTATATCTATATTTCTCTATTTTTACTCTATACGTGTTGTATACTAGAAGCATAATTTACATTTCAAAAAAGCAACAAGGTTGTGCATATAAGTGAGTAACTTTTTGCATCTTTTCAATAAATCTGGAAGTAGAAATCTTTGGAAAAATGTGTCAGACGAGTAACGAAAAAGTCTCACATTTTATCGGCGATAGGTAAAAGATGAAAATGAGAGAAAATAATAATAATAATAATAATAATAATAATAATAAAAATAATATTAAAAAAAAAAAAAATAATAATAAAATAAAATAAAAGAGAAGAAAAGAAAAAAAGAAAAGAAAAGGAAAGGATAAAATTAAAAATCTCACGCTTGACGGCATGATTAATACCGTGCACCGCAAGTAACGAAAAATCTTGTAATATTTGTATGTAAATAGCGACCATTTGCTTTCATTTTTTCAATCGATATACATTATTGAACAAATTATCGTCATGTCGATAATAAAATAAAGCTGTCATAACTACTTAAACTGTCGTTTAAATCTAAACGAGTTAGTGATATGATGATAAACCTTCCTGTAAAAAATTAGTACACTCCGTATTCCCCCGATTGATCCATATACTAAATAATAATAATGATAATAAAAATAATAATGATAACGATAATAATAATAATAATAATAATAATAATAATAATAATAATAATGAATTAAAGGGGCGAATGAAATTTAAGAAAAAAAAAAACAAGAAAAAAGAAAAGAAAAGAAAAGAAAAGAAAAGAAAAGTAAACAAAGAAATAATGATAAATAAATAAATTAACTCGAATGGAATTGCCTCGATAAATATATTTCCTTATAGTTTACATACTTCTTAATATTATATTCGCGCGTGTTATATAATATAATATTTTATCGATACAATTAATATGCATGTGTCAAAACGAGATCAAAGATGAAAAAAAATATTCTTAAGTATACGCATCGTTATCCCGATTTAACATTGATTAATCGCGTACTAGTCATAGACGTTGTTCCTATTATAAAAGAATAAATACTACAAATTTAAGGATGAATTATCAATATTAATGATATATTGTATGTGTGTCTATATATATATATATATATAATACGTTTATATATATATTTATATATACACATATATTTATATATATATATATAGAGGCTGAGACGTAGAAGAGAATGATGAAAAGGATCTATAGTGATTGATGTTGAGAGGAAACACGCACACAAATTGTGGATATTAACGAAGAAAGAAAAAGGAAAATAGAGAGAAAATAACAAGGAATAGGATTCGTTTATCTTCTACTTGGTTCTTCCATCCATTGTATCTACTTAAGCCTAGAGAAGTGGACTTGATAGAGAATGATCAACTAAATCGTAAATATTTGGTAAAATTCTATGTAAATATCGTTTTTCTTTTTCATAGACAAAGAAAAACGTAATCACTTTGTAGCTTTTTTGTATTGATATTTTATTAATATGTTTATAATATAATATATACATATATATATATATATGTATATATTATATACGTATATATATGTATATATTATGTTATGATATATTAATAAAAAATATTTCATGTATTATATATATATATATATATATATATATATATAATATTATTTCTACAAGTGAAATAAATTGGGCTATCTATATACATTAATTTTCTTATGCGATCAAATATAAATTAATCACACATAGATATGTGTATAATGTATAATAATATATTCATAAATTCTCTTTTTTCTTTTTGTTTAATTTAATTAATTTTGGTTGTTTTTATTGAGGAAACATTTATGTTTTTTTTTTATATATATATAAATCCAATTTCCTAATATTATTCGGTGTAGATTTTTAATTGAAAGTCGCATAAGAAAAGCATGCCAAATTAATATAATATAATATAAATGTTTGATAATTTACAAATACAGTCTATAAACCATCAAGATATATACAATGACATCTTGCACATTTACCTAAATTCCCACGTGCTCTGTAGCTTTCATTTTTTTTTCTTTTCATTTTTCTTTTTTATTTTTTTTATATTTATTTCTTTCTATTTTTCATTCGATCGAATTTCGTATTTCTTTTTTTTTTTTTTCTTCCATCGTATCGAATGTTATTTTCCGTCAAGTTTTATTCAGTAATATTCATATTTTATATATATATATATATATATATATATATATATATATATATATATATATATGTAAGAAAAATGTGACAAATCTGGATTTTTACTTGAAGTGAGACCCATTCATATTTTATAAAAGTTTATCTATTCAGTTATTTTTTATTATATACAGACAATCGTAGTAACAACAAAAAAAAAAAAAAAAAAGAGAAACATTGACAACATCGGAGCTTGTATTTGTAATAAATAAACAAAATTATACTCTTGGACGCATTATATACAGACAAATTTTTCATTGTAAAATAAACTCGGAAAAATAACACAAAATACATACATGTATAATAAAACAAATTTGATCGAATGAAAAAGTAATTATATATACTTATGTGTATATATATATATATATATATATATATATATATATATATATATATATATGATTAACGTTAAATTATATATCTGAATTTATATATATATATATACATATGGCTCTTGTAATTCTTATTACAATGTTTATTACTTCGTTTGTTTTTTTTATTCATTTGTTGTTTTTTTTCTTTTTTTTTTCTTTTCTTTTTCAATAATCTGAATATCTCATGTCGCCATAAATTAAATAATACGATTAAGATCACTCGCTCAAAATGATTTAACGATCGATCTGAGCTTTTTCATTCTTTTTATTTTTTTGTCTTATCTAACGAATGCTTGAGGAAAAAGTATAAATATTTAAATATTTTTTATTGATATATTTGGTTTTTATTTCATTGGATCATACTTCTATATCGTATAACTAAAGCTAATTACTTACTTAATACTAAAAAAATGTACACACATTATATCTATATTTATATCTATATATATGTATAGATATTCATATATGTATATATATATATATTCTTATATGTATACATATATATATATTCTTATATGTATACATATATATATATACATATACAGACACACATATATATAGATATAGAAAATTTTCACATATATACACATTGCAGAACATGAAACGTACATACACTTTTGCGTGTTATAAGTGCACATAATATGAATTGAAAATGAAATCTGCGCGCCCTTAGGATATGTATATGCAATATATAGGAAAAAATACGCGATTCGAGATTAAAATGGAAAGATAGAAAGAAGGAGAGAGAGATAGAGAGAGAGAGAGAGAGAGAAAAAAAAGAAATAAATAAATAAAAATAAAGATGAAACAAACAAACAGAAGAATAAAAAGAGATGAAATAGTAGATGGAAATTTTTACAATTTTTAATTTTTAATTTTTAATTTTTTTTGTTTTTGTTTGTTTAATTTTCTCATTCTTCCTTATGCCTTTAAAATGATTTAACTCGAATACGCGAATATATTTTATACTTTCTCTAAAATATTTTAATTATAAATTAGATAAAATTAAGAACGCGCGAGACTATACATATATATACAATGTCAAAACTTATTGAATTATATATATATATAGAGACATTGATTATAAATTAAAATTAAAATTAAATGATGTCATCAAAGCCACGCTTGTGAATCAATTGCGTTTTGTCTATAGTGTTTAAAAATGATGATCGAAATTGTGTCGGATGTCATTGCTATATTGAAAGGAAAGAAGAAAAAAAAAAAGAAGAAGAAAAAAAAAAGAATGTATGTACACCTTTCTTTCGACGAGCGTATTCAAAAATTGATAGAACGATTATATAATATAAGGCACGATTGTGAATAAATATTAAAACGCAAAACGATGGATAAAAGTCGAAAGGAAAAGAAAAAAAAAGAAAAAAAAAAAAAAAAAGGAAGAAAACAAATAGACATAAACAAAGAAAGTATTATTTTTAAGCGGATTGAGAAAATGAGATCTCCATTTTTTAAATTCTTTGTTTCCTTTCGACGTATTTTACACGTTATATACGTTTTCTTTTTTTTTCTTTTTTTTTTTTTTTTTCTTTTTTTTTATCGTACATTTTCATTCGTGGCTACGTTGTACGCCTAATAATTTAGCGGCATCGTCCGGTGATGCTTGTAGAACCTTATCGATGAAACTTTTATCGCGTATGCCCAAAAGATTAGAGATCAAATCGTTGTCGGTATTTTCGGATAATTCAGAATTGACATTATGTTGTGTATTGGTGGTCAATTTGCCGGTAAACGTAGTTAATTTTTCGAAGGTATTAAATCTCATGAAACCACCGGGAGCAGCATCGCCAGTTGCTACCGACGACATGATTCTATCTTGTATCCTAGAATTGTTGATATTTGTTGCCATTAATACCGGTGGTTGTTGTTGGGTACGTGGTGTTATCGTTGGTGGTTGAGTAGGTGAATTTTCTTCGTCGCCGCTTGTACCAACGTACATTGTAGAGTCGACCGATTCGTGTTTTTTACGATGACGTAGCATGCTGTGTTTCAATGTGAATCGTCGAAAGCAAATATCACAAGAGAATGGTCTTTCACCAGTGTGTGTTCTCATGTGACGACGGAGATCCTCGGCCGACCAAAATCTTCTTATGCAAAAGGCACAGACCACCTGTTGAAAATTAACAATAATAATTTCATTTAATCTCGTTATAATATTTATTATCAAATTTTTCTCTCCTTTATTTCGTACAGAAGATATTCTTGTTTGTTTTTATAATAGATATTATGTACATTCACACACACACACACACACACACAGAGAGAGAAAGAGCAATAGATATAAAGTACTTACTTTTCTATTACTGTAATCTGGGAATCGGCCTTTTCTTTCTTCCCCATCGCTAAGATGTTGCTGCGGCGGTGGCGGAGGCGGCGGTGGTACCGGCTGATCTTCCAAACCATCGATATCCATATCCATTGCACCTTTAGCAACTAACATTTCGTACGATTTCTTATGATTCGTTTTAATATGTTCCAAACAATCGTGACGATCGGCGAATCCGCAATCACATAGATGACATTTGAATGGTACGTCGTTAGGACCGGGCGAGGATCTAGGGGATGTTCTTCGTGATCTTGATAATTCATTGTTAGTCGGTGATATATTGGAATTTGGTTTTTGCGTTTCTACCGGTGATACCGCCTGCTGTTGTTCCGTATTTTCTGATATACTGGACGATTGGCTCTCGTAATCGCTAGGATCGTTTTGTTTTGTTGATTGTAAAGGACTATTTTGTGGTTCGCTCGACGGCGATACAGATCTTGATTTGGTTTTGCGCGAGTGTTTTGTCGAACGATGTTTCTTTAAATTCCCTAACGTCGAAAAGGTCGAACTCGGACATTGATTACATTTATATGGTCTCTCTGGTACATTTCTCATTGAGAACGTATTGTTCGTATTTATTGCCTGACTGTCCGGCGATGATGAATTTCTAACGCGTCGTATTTTGTTAGGATTTGTTTTGTGCTTTCTCAAAAGGTGCCGATCGCAATTTGATTTGGTGGTGAACAAAAGTGAACAATATATACATTGATAGGGCTTTTGGCCCGTGTGCGTAAGAATATGTCGTCTAAGGGACGAAGTCCATGGGAATGGCCGTTCGCAATATGGACATATAACTCTGTTAGGTGCCATTGAGTAAGCAGATTTCTTCTTCTTTTTTTTCTTTTTTTTCTTCTTCGCCGAGGCATTATTCGAATTACCGGAATTCACCGAGTCCGATTTGTCCTCGCTTCCAGAATTGTTAAAGTCGCTCGTAGATGCGACCAAACCTTCCTCATCGCTCAGATATTGTGGTTGAAAGTGTTGATATTGTTGAGAGGCATTGTCCAATAATTCAGAAACGCTAGCGAGATCAGCGTTATTATCTTCCTGTTTATTTTGTACGGTATCCGTGCAGATGTCCATTTTAAAGGTGTGCCTTGAATTATTATCTCCGGATGTATCCTCTGTTTTAACTTCAAGGGTATCTTCGTTTCTAGATGTTCGGCCATTTTCATTGGTATCATTATTTTCTTCGGTCTGTTCATTATGAAATACGTCGGATGAGTCTCTTTCTAAAATTTCCTCCTTAACTCCGACGTCTTTGTTAGACTCATTACCTTCCAATTGTCCTCTCAACAAACTCGTAGAACGTTCTCCTTGTTCTTGAGATTCTTGTATCTCTTTATCCGTAGGATCCTCGTCTATGATCAATTCTTCGTCGGTGTCGTTGTCGTCCATTTTGTTTGCCTTCAATTGTTGCGCCAAAATTGCATATTTAACTTGATCGGAAATCGAATGTCTACCAGATTCTATCGCCGACGATGATTCCGTTTTGGGTAGTATATTGGAGTAGGATTGCGATGCTTGTGAATTTGACTGTCCAGAATTTTTAATTAAGGTAGGATGGTTCGCAGGTGGTCTACCTCTCGTCGAATGACCACCTCGAGGTCGTTGACTCCAAAATTCAGGATGTTGCTGTTTTATATGTCGCTCCATGTTGCTACGTAAGGTGAATTTAGCCGAGCAATGTCCGCAAGAGAACGGTCTTTCTGTACGATATCTTCGTTGCTTTTGTTTCGGCATTAGAACTCCATTCTTTATGACCATTTTAACCGAATTCGACGAAGGTGAATTATCCGGCTTCTCGCGTGGCGATAAATTTTTATTGGTCATTTTGGAGGCCAACAATTTGGTATAATCATTTTGCTCGTTAACAGATTGAGACGAGCCATCGTTGGATTGAGGAAAACCGGCAAAACCTGTATTTCCATGAGACGAATCGACCAATGTACCACCACTGGTCAATTGTAAGCCACGGGCGAATTCCTTTTGAATTCTGTCCCTGATGTTAAGGTCTTGTCCAAATAGGTGTGGATTGAACATATAAGGAGATAAAATTCCAGCATTTACTCCTGCCGAAAGTGATCCTAAATTGCGATATATCAATTGGGCATTGGCATAGAAATTCTGTAAGGAAGTTGCCTGTGAAGTTCCTTGTGAAGTACCAGGTGAAGTTCCCGGCGAAGTTCCCTGGCTTGCTTGTAAAAGAGCCTGTGTTAGGAACAATTGGCTCGTTGAATCGTAAAATTCTCTTCGATCATTGCCAGTATAATGCTCGTTCGATCTAGAAGAGCCAGCACCGTTTTTCTCCTTGGCTTTTTTACTCAAATCTAGAACGTCCATGCTAAGGTCCAACGGTCCGTCCTGGTTCGAATTTACGGCGTTAGGTACGTTAGACGTTTTCTTCAAGTTAATCGGACTAGCTTGAATTCTTTGGTGCATATCTATTTCAGTATCATTGACTAGAGACACGCTTTCGTTAGATGACCTTGATTCAAGATCATCCTCAGCCCTTCCACTCTGATCTTGAGATGTAGTGACCTCATCTATATTCCTTGGAATAAGCCCAGCCGATGGTATGCTCGATCTCGAATAAGTATCGCTTGTTTCGCAATGATTAACGATAATATTCCGAAGAGACGAGGCCAATCCTGGGCTAGATAGTTTTGCCTCGTCTATCACTCTAATATCACTTTTCGAGTCCATCGGCATCGACAGATAACGTTGCTGCTGCTGTTGTTGTTGCTGATGGGAATCTTCACGGTCATTCGGATATATCAAACTTTTTCTTGGTTCGTCCTTTGTCACTCTTGGCGAACTTCTACCGATATTCTCATTCGTCGAATCCTCATTCGGGTGATATATCAGGACACTTTTAATGTCTTCCCTGGTTAATTTACCATGACGATTTCTAACGTGCCTCTCACAGTTTGCTTTTGTGGTAAAAGCATAATTGCAAAGCGAACACTCATACGGCCGATCACCGTTGTGAGATCTAAGATGCCTTACGAGGGTGGCCTTGTCCGTACTCGTATAAGGACACATGTTGCATGGATAGGGTACTCCAGGCGCAACGCCCATATGAGCGCGATTATGTCCTTTCAAAGCTCTCAAATTGGGAAATATGGCTGTACACAATCGGCATGGGAATTCTCCTTTCAACTTCATCTTCCTGAATTCGGCAGCGAATAAATCCTGAGCTTCCTCTTCGTGATATTCCGATGACATTGTTCCTGATGAACCAGAAGAACCAACGCTCGAATTAAATTTCATATTATTCTCGGGTGTACTAGCATCCGAGCGGGGAAAGTTTTGTAAAATTGGGCCCGACGTAACGGACAAAATGCTTTCTATATCCGCTAAATCCTTTCCGTCTTTAGCCTCTGTCAAAGCAGCTTTATTGTGTAATTCGAGGCCCGCAAAAAAATCATCCCTCTGTGATTCCCCGACATCTATCGGTCTACATTGCAAACTTGACCTACACTTACCACATTCATTTTGGTGTTCTTTCATAGACTTGAAACAAGGAAATGCCCTTGAACACTTGGCGCATTGAAAGTTGGTACCTTCTCCGGATGCTGGCCGATGCATCGCTTGCTCGCACATCACCCTAGCAATAGTTGGGAATTTAGCCGAGGTAAAGTCAACAAAAGTTAAATCGTCGAATCCTACTACGGAATTACGTAAATTTCTCGTAGGGATACCAACGGGATAGTCAGAAAAATGAATCATATAACGGTGTAGATTCAATACCCGATGATTTTTAAAAGATAAATTACAGGGTTCGCACCTTGCCGTGAATTCTGGATGATTTTGTTCCAAATGTGTTTCCAAGAGACCGCTCGTAGCAAAATCTTGCCGATTACAAACTGGACAGTTGTATGAATTTTGTGCCTGTACAGGCGTACGTTTGATCTCGGTTCTGGAATTATTTAACAATATCTTGTGTTTACGTGGGCTATCATCTTCTCTGGTAAAAGATGGTGACTTTCTTTTCGCCGTTAAATTCTTCGCCAATCTTTCTCTTATCATAAAATTTGGCGAAGTTTGTTTCGATATCTCGTTGTTGTTATGCTCTTCTATGTGCTGTCTTCTAGATGAGTTTTCCGAGTCGTTACTAGTACTTTCCGATTCGGTATAACTCTGTGGTGGTGATCTTTCACCGCGGTGGGCACTTTTAACATGTCTATTCATATTACCATTAGTTGTGAAAGCTATGTCACAATATTTACACTTGAAAGGTCGTTCGCGCGAATGTACGAGAACATGGCGGTCCAAGGAACTTGCCGAACTCAATACTTTTTGACATATAGCACAGCAGTAGTCTTCCTCGCCGCCGTATTCTGTGCTCCTTGGTGAATTATGTTCCCGTAGGTGATTTGTTAAATCGTGGGTTGTCAAAAGTATGGTCGGACAAGCTGGACAAGGATGCGCGCTTTCGGGTAAATCAACCTGTAATAAAAACGTTCAAACTTTGTATATATACCCGCATATATATATATATATATATATATATATATATATCCTATAATATTTATTTAGATTTATTATTAAGAAATTTATTCGAAGGACGATATTGTAAAAGAGAAGAAATTGAAAATGAAGGACGATATTGTAAAAAGAAGAAAATTTTTTACAAAAAAGAAATTTTATCGATTATTCGAATGAAAAGTTTTCCTATATTTTGTTGGGATCGCGTTATTTGTTTATTGATTCTTCTTCTTCTTCTTCTTCTTCTTCTTATTATTATTATTATTTTTTTCTTTTTGTAAAATTGTTAAAGCTATTTGTTGTGACGAAAGAAAAGAAAAAGAGAATAAAGAGAGAGAGAAAAAAAAAGAAACAAATAAAATGAACATTTACACTTGACGACGGAGATACTGCTGTATCCACTTGTGTCTCAGTCTGTTCTTGCTCCTGTTCTTGTTCTTGCTCTTGCTCTTGCTCTTGTTCTTGTTCCTGTTCCTGTTCCTGTTCCTGTTCTTGTTCCTGTTCTTGTTCTTGTTCCTGTTCCTGTTCCGGTTCGTCCTTTATGGTCACTGCAAAACAAACGAGCAAAGAAAAAAATTATAAAATTCGAATAATCAATAATTAATATTTTCACTAACTATTTCTTAACTAACAAATATTTATATCTATATATATATATATATATATATATTTAATTTAAATATAATTATATAATAAAATATAAATATTTAAATAAAGTAATTATTCTCCAAATTAATAAATAATTTAAGATATGTCATATATATATCTATATATATATTAATAGTAACTCCTTCATGTTATAACATTTTATCTCCTACTTCCTTTTAAAGGCGTGATTCAAAATCGAATTGAACAACAGTCGACGAGGATGTGGCAATCCGAACCGCAGATCTTCGTGTTTTATTTGGTAAGATGGGGAATGAATTATTAAAACGAGACTTAAATACGTAATACGTAAACGATATTACGTATATTTTTATACTCGATCATTGCGGAATGAAAGAAAAAAAAAAAAAAAACAGATGGCACAAGTTCCGTCTTTCCGCGTTTTTAAAGTTACACATAAACAATAAAATATCTTCGATATCTCTCTAATGAAATATTCATCAAATTTTAATAATATTCTTTGAAATAGTTCGAATAGAATTAGATCGATCTCTGTAATTTCTCTTTCTCTGGGTGCAATAGCATTAAGAAAAAAAAAAAACAAAAAAAAACAAAAGTAAATAAATAAATAAATAAATAAATAAATAAATAAATAAAAAGAATCAAAAGAAAAGAAGAAAAAAGAAATCGTCGATCGATCCGACTTGAACTCGTTAGAGGAGGGAGCCCGAGGAGGAGGGTTGGGCCTGGGGGGAAGGGGCGGGGGGGGGGGACGAGGAAAAGTAAAAAAAAAAATATATATATTCGAGAAGAAGTTTCTTGCTTATGCGACGTTGTTAAGAGACCGTGATAAAGATAATTCAATGAACATTTTCGACGATAACGTTACTCGATCGGATTCGAGCTTTCGAGCGATAAAAGGGAGAAATTAACGAAACGAAAAAGAAAAGGAAAAAAAAAAAAAAAGAAAAAATAAAGAAAATGGAGAAAAAGAAAAGAAAAAAGAAGAAGAAGAAAAAAGAAAGAAAGAAAGAAAGAAAGAAAAAATGCACCGGATCTACCGTCGGTGCTTCTTTTCTTGCCGAGCTAAGGAGTCGGAGTCTTAAAAAGTATGTCACCGACAGGACATCAATCCGACGCTTTCCGGAAGCTGATATATGTACGTAGGAAACCACAGCTGTAGCTCGAAAAGCAAGATCGAAAAAACATTTATCAGAATTCTCGCGCGACGTTCACAACCACAACTTCGCGGTATTTTTCTTTTTATCTTTTCTCTCTTTCTCTCTCTCTGTTTTTTCTCTCTTCCATCTCTGGAGGAAGGATCTCTCTGCCTCACAAAGATGTCTTATCGAAATTTTTACTCGTCGTATTTCCGTTCTTTCTTATTTTTTCCTTTCTTTTTTTTTTTTTCTTTTTTTTCTTTTTTTAGAGTAACCATCTCTTCGATTCTATATCATTTTTTTTTTTTTTTTTTTTTGGAGAGGGGGGACTATATAAGTTATCGATCTTTAATGATATAAATAGATCGATGATTAAACTTTATCAAGTAAAATAATGATCCATTGGCTTTAGGGCTTTGTTTGTTTTTACTTTTTATTTCGTTTCGTTTGATTTGAATTTTTATTTCGTTTCTTTACTCTGTAAGCTCGAGAAAAGTTGGAATAATAAATCTGTAAAAACAAAAAATAAACAAAAAAAAAAAGAAAAAAAAAAGAACAGGAGGACGAAAAGAAAGATCGATTAATTGTGCGAATCGATGAAAAAGAAAAAGAGAGAGAGAGACAGAGAGAGAAAGAGACAGAGAGAGTGAGAGAGAGAGAGAGAGAGAGAGAGAAAAGAAAAAAGAAAAAAGAAAAAAAAATCGATCAAATTTTATCGGATATACCTACCTACCTACCTACTTACTACCTGACGACGGTAAGTGTGTCAAGCCAAATGGATATTCGTAATATACGCGAAAGATAAAGTCGATAAATCTACGCGTCGATTTTTCGGCGAAAGCCATCATGCGATAACAAATCATCACGCGGAGGAAGCTGTCGATTAGGTTAACGACAAGTAAAAGTGATCGAGAAAGCGATTTTTGCGATTGAGAATCCCCAAGAACACGAGAATTCGAAAGATGTGATCAGAGTACGTGTTGCGGAAAAAAAAAGAAAAAAAAAAAAAAAAGAAAAAAAAAGGAAGAAAGAAAGAAAAAGGAAAGAGAAAAAAGAAAAAAAATATAAAAAACAGCCGAAAAAATCAAACTAATATAAATCGAAAATCCCTCCCTTTTATTCATTCATTCCTTTATATATATATATATATATATATTTTTTTTTTTAAGTATCTACAAGACTAATTATTATTATTTGCACTTGGATATCGTATTACCACGTGGTTCTATACTTGTACAAAACCACGAATAATATATATATATATATATATATATATATATGTACATGTGTGTATATATGTATATATGTATGTGTGTGTGTGTGTGTGTGTGTGTGTGTGTGTGTGTGTGCACGCGTATTTTATGTGTGTATAACCGAAAGGAACCTGCTTCTTCATGGCGCCTAACACAGAAACCTGCTCACCATAATACCTGCGAGACTCGATGCGTCTGCTGCCGACAGGTGACTTCATTCACGCACGTAAATCACGCGCGATCGGAACGGAGAAACGAGTTTTGCTGCCTTTTAACGTTCGATTTAACCTGCGGTCTGCGCTCGTGCTTGAAATGCTCGATACCCGGTAGCTTTGGATCGGCCGATCTTTGACTATCGAATTGAAATTGGTGGGGAGGTTTAAATACCATTATCGAAAGAGTCACGTCTTTAATTCTAAATAGGCTATTTAAATAACTTTACAAACCGATAACTATTCGACAAATTTAATATATATACATACATATATATATATATATATATATATAATAGTCATATATATCGGGAAGATTTTAATTTATTTTATAGAGGAAATTTTGGTTTTTCCTCTTTTTTTTTTCTTTCTTTTTCTTTTTCTTTTTTTTTATTTTATTTTATTTTATTTAATCTTTTATACCTCATACTATTTCATATCTATTAATAAAATTGTTTGATATGAATGTTTTGGAATAATTCATTGTTCATGATTTAAAAAAGAGATCTTTATTTAATTTAATATATGTAAAAAAGAAAATATATATATATATATCTTTTTTGCAAAAATAAATAAATAAATAAATAAATAAAAAAAAAAAGGACGAATATTTTATCCACGCCTTGGATTGAAAAAAAAAAAAGGAAAAAAAGAAAAAAGAAACAAAAACATTCTCGAACGGAAGCGTACGCAGATCGATGGAGTTCGCGCAATAATCCGAGAAATCGTGATCCAATGAGAAAACACGATCGATACCTAAGACTAGACTTCGGGTAGTAGACGATGGAAAAATAGAAATCGCATTTCGTGGTTCACGGAACGTCGTAACGATTGGTCTCCGGTCTCCTCGGGTGATCGTTAGAAATGGAAAGCATGCCGAGCGACGTGGATTTCGAAAGGTTTGCCTTTAGTGGAACACCGAATTTCTCTCCTCGTTACGATCAATTTTCTTTAAGAATTTTTCCTCGCTAAAATTTCTTTCCTTCGGAAATCAATTATCCCATATAAAAGTCTCAATATCTAACGAATTAATCAATCAACTGTCGATATAATACAAGATACGTCAAATTCAAACCATTTACATTTTTATTTAATTTACCTATGTACTAGTATATACATACATATATATATATATATATTATGTATAGAAAACGAGAAAGAAATAGATCAATTTTTCTAAACGCTTATCTATGGACACACAACATACAACATATATACACACTCACACAGGCACATGCAAATATACGTACCTTGACTATATATACATAGGTATCTTAATGAAGAAAAGAATTAAAGAAAAGGAACGTTTAAGTACATTTCTCTTTCTTTTTTACCCCCTGTCTACTATCCTTCCCCTCGCCGATCTCATCCTCGCAAGAAAAAGAAACAAAAAAAAAAAAGAAAAAAAAAAAAAGACAAAAAATGCAACGAAACCAAAGGATCACGTTAAAATCATAGAAAACGATTTAACACTTATATTATCTACACGCAGACGCTAATAATATATTCTTGAAACTTTCGACAAAACGAATCCCTTTCTTTTAACAACCTTTATCGATTTTTCTTATCGTGGAGTCAAACAAACAAGCAAACGAACAAAATGAGATGAAACGAAACAAAAGGTACATAAGAACGAAAGAAAATTAGATTTGTATAATCTTGCTATAATCAGAAATTGAAAAGATCAAATGGACGATAAAAGAAATAGATTAATATTGGATAATATGAAATAAGACGAAAACAAAACTAAAACAAAATTATAAATAAAATAGAACAGAATAGAACAGAACAGAACAGAACAGAACAGAACAGAACAGAACAGAACAGAACAGAACAGAACAGAACAGAACAGAATAGAATACAATAGAATAAAATAGAATAGAATAGTTGTAGAATAGAATAATATAG
>NC_140810.1:18612500-18615000 GCF_050613455.1 Vespa mandarinia
TGGTAGAGGGTCGAACGAAGGATGTCGGGCAAAGTAGATATCCCTCTCTCGTATACGTGGCCCAACCGAGTGTTTCCGCATGTACCTCATTCCCGTTGTCATACCTACCTCATACCTGTCGCTAACGTGTATAGATCGTCGCCGTGCGAGCTTACTACTACTAGTACTATCATTAGTACTACTACTACTGTTACTGTTACTGTTACTGTTACTACTACTACTACTACTACTACTACTACTACTACTACTACTACTACTACTACTACTACTACTACTACTACTACTACTACTACTACTACTACTACTACTACTACTATTACTACTACTACTACTACTACTACTACTACTACTACTACTACTACTATCACTATTACTATTACTACTATCCATACATAAATTTTATATCAAATAAGAATGGTAACCTATCTAAAAGTTAAATTATAAAATCGTTTTTTATTCCTTTTCAAGTTAAGGGTGATAGTCAACCGTAATCCTACATGATATGACGATTCAAAGTTTCTTGGATACGTTCTTTGAGAATTAATTAAAATTAAAGAGAGAGAGAGAGAGAGAGAGAGAGAGGGAAAGAGAGAGAATTTTCTCGATTAAATCGATCGATAATTCAACGACTAAGAGAATAGAAAAGGAGTCAAAGAGAGAAAGACAGAGATGATGATAAAAATGTCGTTCTTTTTTTTTTATCTCTTCTAAGAAAACGAAAAAGAAGAAAAGAAAAAAGCAACAAGGAAAAAAAAAACAAAAATTTCTGGCTTGTCCGTGGGAATTCTGTTATCGATTAAATTCTCACGCGTCGTGACTCTCTAAAGAGAGAACAATGTATACTTCCGATTTAAAAGAAAGAGAAAGAAAGAGAGAAAGAGGGTGAAGAAATGAAAAGAAAGGAAAGGATAAAGAAAAGAGAAATAATCAACGCGAGCACATATACATGTACGCACACACACGCACGCACGCACACACACATACACGCAGAAAAGAAGCAAAAAGACAAGGAAAAAAAAAAAAAAAAAAAGAAAAAAAAGAAAAAAAAGAAAATGAAGGAAAGAAAAGAAATTGTTCGAAATGTTCAAAATCAATCGTACGAAACGATTAATGTTTTTCCTCTAATCGACGAAGAGAAAACATTTATTTTATCAAAGAGGATTCGTAATCGTCACCGAGGTTAACTCGCGGCAATACCTTGCGTCGTTAAGTCGTCCGATCAGATAGCTTCATAACTTATCGAGCCTACACGCATTCCTCTATGCGATGGATCAATTTCTCAGAGTAGATACGATTACCTTGCAAATCAAATTGAACGCACACGAACTTCCATTTCTTTTTTCTTCTCTTTTTTTTTTTTTTTTTTTTTCTTTTCCTATTTAACTAATCCTTTCGTTTCTTCATTCCATTTTAATTTTCTTCCTCCTTTATAAACTGTTATAAGTAAATCTTATTAAGAAATCGTTCGGTTATACGATGAGAATGAAACGGGACGAATGAAATGAAACGCGAAAGAAGAAATCTTTTTGAACGGAATACGGTAGAAGGGTAGGAGCGTGGGGGTGGGAAGGGAGGGGGAGGAGGGAGGACTGAAAAAGGGAGATATATAACCGAGGATGAGAAACGTTATCCGTTTGCGAGAAGATTTTTAAAGGGGAGAAAGAAAAAGGAGAGAAGATGAGAAAAGAAAAAGAGAGAGAGAGAGAGAAAGAGAGAGAAAAAGAAAATACATTAGGGATCTCGACTTCTCACGAAAAATATTTCGACACAGCGTAAAGAAGATAAGAAGAAGAAGAAGAAGAAGAAGAAGAAAAAGAAGAAGAAGAAAGGGGGAGAGAGAAGGTAGGGGGGAAGAACCACAAAAGGTCGTTATCTCAGTGGACTTAGGCTACCGTATTTTTTCTCTCTTCATCTTTCTCTCTCTCTCACTCAATAACCATCGAAAGATTAGAACTTAGACACGTCACTAATACCAAAATGGTACACGTTAAAAGATCGACTCTTCTTGTTTTACTTTTATCATATTTGTTATCCTTCGCAGGGATGAGTCTCCTCTTTCATGACACGTTTCTCATTGTCAAACAGCATCTTTCCTTTTCGACGACAAATAGATTGAAATGATTATTAACTATGTAAGTATATTTTAACTAAGTACATATTTCGAAACAACAACAACAACAACAACAATAACAATAACAATAACAACAACAACAACACAACGACGAGAACGATGACGATGACAACAGACAACAATAATAACATAATAACATAGTATCCTTATTCCTATTTTGATGTTAACAAATAAGTTAGTAAGTAAGTAGTACTTAAGTAGGTATCTCTCGGAAATTAACTTTGGACTTTTTTCTCTCTCTCTCTCTCTCTCTCTCTCTCCCTTTCTCTCTCTTTCTCTTTCTCTCTCTCATCTTTCTCTTATCTTCCATTCGTTTTTACTCGATCGATGATATAAATTTACAGTTATTTATTTACTTACTTATTTACT
>NC_140810.1:18620000-18630000 GCF_050613455.1 Vespa mandarinia
GTTTCGCTTGTTTTTTCTTTTTTCTTTTTTCTACTTTTTTTTTTTTTTTTTTTTTTTCTTTATCTCTTTTCTTCATTTCATTTCTCTTCTCTTCGTGACATTCTATTATTATTCAATGAGGATCGAACGTATAATGATCTACGTTAAAGTACACTTGTGATCGTATTGATCTCATTTTTTTAAAAATCTTTCGTTACTTTCATTTTTCTTTTTTTTTTTTTTTTTTTTTTTTTTCAATCACTCGTTCGAGCATAATATCATTTTGATAATTATTTCGATCAATTTTCCCGTCTCATTTCAATAAATAGAAATTGCTTTTTCTCGAGGTAAAAATCTCTTCGTTTCTTATTCGAAGTGTTTGCGAATTTTTTTTTCTTTTTTTTTTTTCCTTTTTTTTCGATTATTAGAAATTAGCCTTCGACGGAGGGAATTAAACTACGTGTTACTTCAGTAAATAGAAATTACTTTTGTTGTGATTTTAACATTTATAACTTATTTAAACGAGTACGAATTTTCTCGATAATTGGATAATTACTTTTATACTTAGATCATTGCTTTTTATCGGAGATTAAACTCCATATCATTTCGATAAATAAAAATTGTTTTTGCCAGAGAAGAGGGGTGGGGTGGAGGTGGAGGACTTTAAATCTTTATATCTTATTTCAATAATGACGAAATTTATCGATCATTAAGAATTACCTTTGACGGATATAAATCGCAATCATATTTAAATAATTTCTAATTCTTACGAGCTAACGCAATTACAAATTGTACTTGTTAATTAATGATGAACAAAAAAAAAAAAAAGAAAGAAATTACATAATACGATTTACATAATAATTTTGTCATAAGCAAAAGTTTATTGGATATTTTATCCCTTGACGAAAAAATTTTTCAAATGATCCCGATTGATCGTTCGAAATAGAATTTTTTTTTTTTTATTTATCGTTAAAACGATGAAGAAAATGAAAAGAAAAAAAAAAACAAAAAAAAAACAAAAAAGAACGAGATATATATTATTTCGACGAAACGAAATTTCATCCAAATCGTATTAACTTTTTCAATGATACCAAAAAGAGAATAGAATTATATTATAAAGGTATAAATGATTTATCATTTAATCATTTATATTTCATCATACTGTATTAATCATTCTTCTCCTTTTTCACGAAAAGAAGAGAAATTTTCTTTATATCATTTCTGAATCATATCTTAGATATACTTATCTGAAAAAAGATACAATAGATTTATAAAAATGGGATAAAACAATTTTCTCTCATATTTGTCATATAGTTGTCTTAAGAAGAAAAAAAAAAAAAAAAAAAGAAACAGTAAATAAAAAAAAAAAAAAAAAAAAAGAAAAAAAAAAGAATAAAAATAAAATAAAATAATAAAAAAAAATGAATCGATTAGTATGTTTCCGATCAAAATAACGTTGGACGAAAAAGTTCAAAGAAAAAGGTACAATGATATATGACTAAATGGCTAAAACGTTACCGTTTTATACGAGGGGTAAAACGAATAAGACTATGCTAATATTTAATACCTGCTACGATCTTACCGATATTATTACCGAGAGAGATTTTACTATGGAATATAAAAATGATTATGGTCCATCGTTAGACTGGACCTTTTGGTAAAGATACATTAACAAAGAAAAGGGATGGTTTAAGACCCTTTTCTTTTTTTTTTTTTTTTTGTTTTTGTTTTTTTTTTTTTGTGCGGATCCCTTCTTTATTATTCAGAATCCAAACGTCGCTGGACCTTTATAATGTCTTATAGATTCTTTACAGTGTCAAACTACCGACTAAGAAAAAGAAGAGAGGGAAAGAGAGAGAGAGAGAGAGAGAGAAAGAGAGAAACAAGAAAAGAAACGAAAGAAGGGAAAGAAAAGGGCAGCAGCGACGGAGGAAGGGAGGGAGGGAGGAAGGTTGGAGAGGGGTAGAAAATATCAAGAGATAAAACGGAAAGTCAAGAAGAACAGTTGACTTTAACCGTATATACTTCATGGTCACTCTTCTACCTGGAAAAAGGATCAACGACGAGTTTATCTTCCGACCAATTGAAGAAAAGTATAGATCGTTGGACAGATGTATCTGATCCACAAAAAAAAAAAGAAGGGGGGGGGACGATGGAAATCCGATGATTCCCGTACGGATGTAATTATTATCTACAGTCTTTTTCTATCTACAACACATAAACAAGAAATACGAGATAACATGGGAACAATACAAATGGCTATTAGGCTATTTACTTATTTATCTTTTTCCTTTAATTTCTCTCTTTAATTTCTCTCGTTTCTTTTCGCATCATTACCGAAAATTTTTCCGCGTCATTTGGACTGAAAGGAACAGAAAGTATATTTTGGCATAATGATTTATATTACTTTTCACTTACAAAATAAATTTTACAATTTAAACGACTCCACGCATTTCATTTGGAATCCTGATCAGATAAAAGTAATAAACTCAAATAATATCTCTGATGTTGATTAATTGATCAAAGATGAGATTATTGTTCTTCCTTTTATTTTTTGTTTTTTTCTCTCTCTCTTTAAACATCCCACTCTCCCCTCCCAATCCCTTCCATTTTCTTTTTTATCGTTTTTTTTCTTTCCTTTATCCGTTTCTTTTCCTTTTTTTTTTGTTTATTAATCTTTTTCTTTTTTGTTATTAATCTTTTTCTCTTTTTCCCTTTTTTTTTTCTTTCTTTCTTTCTTTCTTTCTTTCTTTCTTTCTTTCTTTCAATCAGAATAAAATCTTTCGATCGTTTCTTTTTCTTCGCCTTTTTTTTCTTTTTTTTTTTTTATTCCTCTTTCTTTTCTTTTTCTCCCTTGTAATTTCTTTTTCAATGTCAACAAATAGAGAATAGTTATATCTATTTACTACGTTCGCAGCAAAAACATTTTTTTTCTTTTTTTCTTTCTTTTTTTTTTCTTTTTCTTTTTTCCTTCATTCGACCCAGGGTTATAGTTATTCAACGCGAGTCATAAAAGAAAAAAAAAATGTATACATATACATGAAAATTATATATATTTTCGGGGTCATTTTGTATGTCAAATGGACATATAGATAGTAACAGAGATAATTAGAGAGGCTTGAATGTTCCTTTTTTCCTTCTTTCTTTTTTTTTTTTTTTTTTTTTTTTCTTTAGGAAAATTCCCTTCAAGTTCAATTCTAATCGTTCGATATTTCTACGATCTATTGAAAATCTTATCATTTCTCTAGAATTCATCGTCGAACATAGGTAAGAAAAATTTTCAACGGATAATAATTATATTTTCGTTTGACGTTAATGAAAAAAAAAAAAAAAAGAAAAAAAAAACAACATAAAGAGAATGAATTATGCGTTCAAATTGGATAATTACGTCTATGTAAATGCGACTACTAAATATCTTTCCATTACTTTTTCCTTTCTTTCTTTATTTTCTTTTCTTTTTTTTTCCTTTTTTTTTTTTCTTTTTTAATATTTTTCGAGATAAAAAAACAATACGTTGCAATATTGTACGGGATGAACGGGACGATTGTTTAGGAAAGTACGTATAATTGCAAATGACCTTGACAATTCTCCTTTTCTTTTTTTTTTTTTTTTTTTTTTTCTTAACTACATTTCTTACCAATCGCAATGAATATTTTAACAAAGTTAAAAAGGGATTTAAACATATACAGGAAAGATTATTATGATCGATGGAACGATAATAAAGGGATTTAAATTTCACAGTTTCATTCATAGATTAGAAATTTGTAGATCTTTCTGAAAATGACTATTTCTTTATTTTGTTCGAATTTCAATTAATTCGTATTCGTTCGAAAGAAATTGTTTTTTAGACTTTGTTTAAACATTAACTAATTCCAAGATCTAAAGAAAGATCTATTCTATAATTTTCTTTATACTTTAACTACCCAGATTTTTGGAAGTGACTATTTTTATATCTCTTTACCAGTTAATTTTTTTTCCGAACAATATGTGTGTGTGTGTGTGTGTGTGTGTGTGTGTATGTGTATGTTTGTAATACATGAATATATTTTTCTTTTAAAATATTCAAGAAGTTTCTATTTTATCATATCAATTTTACTATAATACTTTATGGATTTATGTTAAATTTTCTAAATATGAAGAAACATATATTTTTATATCCTTCGTCCCTTTCTCATAAGTATAAACTACTTATGGGGAATGTTTTTAATAGGTCACCCCACCGGGAAAAATAAATTTTCTTGCGTTACTATACTTCATAATTCTTCTAACGTGTCCGTGAACAGACGAGCAGAATACATGCTCAATGTAATTTCTAAAATGACCTGTTACAAAACGGAATGAAAGAAGAAGAAGAAGAAGAAGAAGAAGAAGAAGAAAAAAGAAAAAAGAAAAGAACAGAAAAGATGAAAAATATAGAAAAAATAGAGAAAAAAGAGAAATGATATTTTGTAAAAGTATTTATGATATTATACTTTAACAATTTTGTTATTTCAACAATATCGAAGAAAATGTTATTTCATCTTTCTCTCTCTCTCTCTCTCTCTCTCTCTCTCTCGAAGAAGAAGAAGAAGAAGAAGAAGAAGAAGAATTCTTTCAAAAATCGATTTCACTTTCTTGAGAAATATCGTTAAGTATTATCCGTCTATCAAAAAATATTTCGTAAAACGGCCGAAAATTTTATTTATACTTCATTAATTTTTCGTCATATAATTTCAATTTAAATGATAAATGATAATAATTTATTTAATCACAATAAAAGAATAAATATATTCGTCATTCACAGTTAAGATATATAATATATATATATATATATATATATATATATATTTGTTGGAATGTTCCATTTCCGTCTTCTCCCCTCCTTTTCTCTTTCCCTTCCATCTCTCTTTGATATTTCCATTATTCGAAGGATCAGACATTTCTTTGGACGTAGTTAAGCTAATTGTTATCTCTCATAAAGTGAAATGAAGATGAGATGAGAAACCGATCTCATTAGCGATATCGCGTTAGTTGCTTAAACACGCATTAACAATATAATGGACTATATATATATATATATATATATATATATATATATATATATATATATCTGTTTCTGTTTCTTCATATTCATCACAAATAGGATCTTTTCCTTCTTTATGAGAAGAGATTGTATTTAGAAAAAATTTGCTCTCTTAAATAATTACCGATGACATTAAAAAACACTTTGAAAGTTTCCATAATATCAGAACAAAAGATGATAACTTTAGATAATTATTAATTATATCGTTAATAAGATTAACGTGATTATTTTAATATCTATATCATTTTAAACGATTTAATTTAAACGAATCAATATTTACACGTATTTATGTGTAATATTTTTAAAATATCGAGAGAGACAAACAATAAAAAAAAAAAAATATATATATATATAATAAAAAAAAATACATTCATATATATATATATATATATATATATATAATTCTTAGTATACAAATTAATTGAAGATTTCGTCGTTGATGCGATATTTCACCTGCGGAATGGGATACTGCGTGAATTGGATAACGATGACGTAGACTACGAGTCTGTCTGTAATCCGAGCGATCCGAGCGTCGCGATCATAGCTGAAATTTGACTTACCTAAGTTATGCGGTAAGTGCTGAGAGAGAAACGTGTGTTGCCAGGTGACTAGAGTTGATTAAAACGACCAAGCAGAAAATCAAATTAAAGAGATAATTTCTTTCAATTTTCTCTTTCGAATTAATCTATTCACATATACACATTGACACTGACACAGACACACAGACACACAGACATCATTACTATTATTATTTACGTGGAATATAATACACGTATGCATGCACCAGTATATATGCACGTGTACACGTACGTATGTATCTCTTCTTAAGAATATTCTTTCATTTTTCTTCGTACTCGTATAATCTTATATATCATCGCACGTATATATTTTTCGTGTGTATATGCGGATGTGTGTAATGTGTGTGTGTGTGTGTGCGCGCGCTCGCTCACTCGCGTGTGTGTCAATCGACGTTTCATGAAAGATCCGATGAGATCTACTGAATAAACCAAAAGTAAAATTCTTCGACTTAAGCTAACGTAATCTCTTTCTTAGAACGTCCTCTTCCCCTGTCGTCGTTGTCGTCGTCGTCGTCGTTGTCATCGTCGTTGCTACGGTAACCAGTTATATATATATATATATATATATATATAAGTACGTTGAACGCGATGGAGTTTTGGTGATGCTGCAGACGTAAATAATTTCCCGGTATGTGAAACTTCTTCGTAGCGATAAGCGGTCGTCGAAGCCGATTAGATCGTTCTTGTTTGCTTCTCGGAGTCCTCACCTATATTTGTACGATGATGTCACCGTTGGTCCATACGTCGTTGTAGCACTTACCTGGGGATTAGGTCAAAGTCTTCTCCTCGTTCGATAAAAATTTCATTTCTATCTTTAAAGATATTTCTTCGATTCGATTCGATTCGATTCGATTCGATTTGATTTGATTCGAAGTGATTCGAAACAATTTATTAAATATCTTTGTATAACTTTTTTTTTAACATTTGCAATTCAATAAAATCATATTCGATTATTAATATAACATACAATGATATATTTTCGAATGAATATATATGATCAATTATATATTAATTTTTTGTTTCTTTTTTATGTTCCATTAAATTATCGTTACTTCGCTATTTATCGTTGCATCTTATCATTTATAATATGTATACATGTATATATATTTGTATGTACATATATATATATATGTATATATATATAAATATTATGTATACATATATATATATATATATATATTTATTTATTTAAATGGTTATTTATATGAGAATCAATTATTTATATGAGAATTTATCACTAATGATCAAATTTTTTGTCAAGATGGAGCTGATAATTCATAAACGAAACGCAACGTTGTCAATTCAGAAATTTATATATTTTCGTATCTCACATACAAGATAATACTTCTATCTCACAATATCACTATCGTTGGAAAGAAATAGTCATAATCCTGCTATCAGATTCGAGGAAGCAGATTAAATCATATTTCTTGACGAAGTTATATGTGTGTATATATATATATATATATAAAATCGTGCGATTTTAACGAAACTCTTGATCTCGTATGATCATATATATATATATATTTTTTTTTTTATAATTTTAATAAAACTCTTGATTTGATATGATCGATTGAAATCTTATTAATTATTACGAGCGTTTATAGTTATAGAAAAAGAAAAAAGTTATTATTTAAACGTAGATATATAATCAATATTTCATATTTATTTTATGTTACGTGATTGAGAAAGAGAGAGAGAGAGAGAGAGAGAGAGAGAGAGAGAGAGAGAGAAAATAAAAAAGAAAAATATCAATGAGATATATATCGAATGAAGAAAATCGATGAATAACACGTACGAATTCATTCAGAGACATTCATCTTCAAGATTTAATCCTAATCATAGCTTATAAGAAATTATATATATATATATATATATATATATACATACGTTAAATGCGATACGATTGAATGAAATGAAATTGTATATGTAATTCGAGTTGTATAATCGAATTAGAATAATATTAAATAAATAAATATAAAATCGTTGTGCAATAGAGAGAGGCGGCGGGAGAAAAAAAAAAAAAGAAAAGAAAGAAAAAGAAGACATAAGAATGGGAATAGGGAAGAGGGACTAGAAACACGATTTTGGATGACATCGATGAGACCAAAAAAGAAAAAAGAAAAAGAGAGAGAGAGAGAGAGAGAGAGAGAGAGAGAGAGAGAGAGAGAGAGAAAGAAAGAAAGAAAGAGTACAAGCAAAAAGAGTGAGGGGACCCACTTTGGCTCGAGTAATATCTGAGTACGTACACGCACGCATTCGAGTAGATATGTGAATAAAAGAGTATACGAGGAGGAGGAAAAGAAGCTACGAAAGTTGCATACGAAAGGGACCCGGCTAATCCACGTGGACAACACAGCGGAGAGTGCGCGTATCAGTTTGCCACGAATGTAGGTTATCCGTTAGAATATGAACAGCAATTGGTAGTACTGTTTTAACATAGTCAAAGAAACCGAGAAATTGATTCAGAAAGAAATCTTTTGATATTGCACTTTAATGCACTTTAATTGCACGTTCAAAATTCAACGATTATTAATTCATAATCTATATATGTATATATCTGTTGTAGCAAATTTTTTATTACATTTTAATGTTTTTCTTTTTCTTCTTCTTCTTCTACTTCTTCTTCTTCTTCTTCGACGAGAAATTCTCAATTTTTCTCCTTGAAGGATGAAGGATGGAAGAAAAAGAAGAGGAAGAAGAAGAAGAAGAAGAAGAAGAAGAAAAAGAAACAAGAAAAGAAAAGAAAACGACAAAACAGAAAAAAAAAATGTTTCAGAAAGTGAATCGATTGATCAATGAATAAATAAAGAGATTTATTGTGGGTGATACAAAAAAAAAAAAAAAAGAAAAAAAACAAGCAAAAAAAGAAAATAACAATTTCAAAGGAAAGAAAAAAAAAATAGAAAAGAAAAGAAAAGTATCGTCTTTCTTTGAAAACACAAGAGAACATTGATCGCAAGTTAAGCTTTTTTATTTACACGTTTTTTCTATACACTAAAGTAACCTACATACCGACAACAAAAATGTGTGTGTCTTTATTTACTTGGCTTGTGTAAATATAATATATATATATACATATATATATATATATATATATATATATATCTAAGTAGTTACCTAGTTGAATTAAACTCCCTCATCTCCTACCCCTACGATCAGCACCCTATCCCACCCACTCGACAACTACCACGCTTCCCTAGCCTTCGACCTTTCTCCCTTACGTTATCATATATGTATGCATATATTCTCATCGAAGAAATGTACCTTCCATGGGGTATATTACCGACTTTATAATACACGTTAATGGTCATTTTAAATGCAATAAAAAATGTTTCGTACATCCGCCTTTACACCTTGATCTCCTTTCATATAAAAAAGAATAAGGAACTTTTTTTCTCTTTCTTTTTCTTCTTCTTTGATTTCTTCCTTTCCTTTTTTTCTTTTTTCTCTTGTTTTTTTTTTTATTTTAATTTAAAATATATATTATTATTAATATATATTTTTATTAATTTATTAAAATATATATTATTATTAATATATATTAAAATTTAATATATTTTATATGTATATATATATAAAATAATATTATATAATTTATAATTATATTAATTTAATAAATATATTATATATATATATATATGTGTATATTTATATAAATAATTTTTTTTATTAGAATTCTATTTATTCTTTCCAGCTCTTTTTCTTCTCTTTTCTCTTTCTCTTTCACCTTTTTCTTAATGTTCTCTAATATTAGAACGATTGATTTTGTATTTATCGTGACACATGATGAGTATAATGATAAAAGAAATCTCTCTTTTCTCTTTATCTCGCTTTCTTCTTTCTTCTATGTATACCACTAATTACCATTAATTTCGTTGCTAACATAATGACCTCACTGACATCATCATCTTTTAGATATTCTACTGTATGGATAATAAGATTGTATTGAAACGGAAGTTGCTCATAAAATAGAAAATTCAATGAGTAAAAAATCTTCCTTTCGATTCGGTTCGGTTCGGTTCGGTTCGATCTATCGACAATGATTCATACATAACAACGTATATGTAATAGTAATTTTTACGACGAAACAAAAAAAATTCGACGTAAAATTTCGATGTAGATAATTATCGATAAATATCCTTTCTCATTTCGTACTTTATACTTGGAAAACTAATCTTTTCTTTTTTTTCTTTCTTTATTTCTTTTTTTTTTCTCTTCTTCTTTTTTTTTTTTTTTCAAACCGCGAATAATCTTCGAAGAGTGTGAAACCCTTGAATGACGTAACTTGGACCCCGTGTGCCTTCAAAGAGTCATTCATGCGAGTATCTCAGAGAAGTGAAACCATACAAAGAAGGTAGTACAGGTCACCTGTTCGAAG
>NC_140810.1:18640000-18642500 GCF_050613455.1 Vespa mandarinia
TTAAACACTGTATATTTTGCGTCGATTAATTCGTTTCGATACATTTTTTCCTCCATTTTTTTTTTTCAATTTACATATATATATTTTTTATATCTATATAAATAATGTAATATATATATATATGTGTGTGTGTGTGTGTATTGTTTATATATATTATATATATTATATTATTATATTGTAATATAATGTAATGTCATAAAATAATATAATTAAATAATATAATCGATAATATTTATAAATATATTCTGTCAAATTCGTTTCCATTGAATTTCATAGATATACGATAAGGATACGTTTTCTTTTTTTTTTTTTTTCTTTTCTTTTTTTGACCTGGAAAGGTCATCGAACTCTTCGTGAACGAACCTTTGATAGATATTTTTTGGGTTACTTTTCGTTCCCTACGACAAAAAAGAAAAAGAAAAAAGAAAAAATCCCAGAAAAAGGAAAACTTTCATCCGTAAACGGACGAATCTTATCTCTTCTTCTTTCCTATGTACAATAGATGAAATATCGGACGAGATAATAAAGATAGAGAGAAGACTGTAGTAGTATTCTTATCGGTACTCTGTTAGAGATGCCATGTTCATTATCAATAAAGTTGTTATAGAATGTCCTTCGATCAATAACGTCAAATTAATGATCGCAATATCTGGATGCAATATTTTCATCGATTACAATTATTCTTAATAGAAACTTTTTGTCCATCGTTCATTTTTTATATTATACAATATATTAAAACATTTCCAATTATAATTATTATATTATTTCAATTAATATAGATAGTTAGATAGATAGATAGATATAAAATAAATTTCGTTAAATATTATTAGACGATATTAACGATCGACATAATAATTAATATCAATGATAGATAAATATGTATTTTAATCGGATACGATTTTTAAATGAATTTCTAAAGAATTAAATTAATTTGAATTATCATAATGAAGAAATTTAATTATATCGAAATATTATCGGAATATGATATATAATTGTAAAAAAAAAGAAAAGTATATGAATCAAAAATAGAGAGAGAGAGAGAGAGAGAGAGAGAGAGAGAGAGAGAGAGAGAGAGAGAGAATGAGAAAGAGAGAGAGAGAGAGAGAGAGAGAGAGAGAGAGAGAATGAGAAAGAGAGAGAGAGAGAGAGAGAGAGAGAGAGAAAGTAAATTTTAGTCTCTCTCTCTCTCTCATTTCAAGATTACATAAATGATTGTTTAATACAAATTTAAATGTCATTTCCCTGAATAAATAAAAACGAAATAAAGAAAAAAGAATTTCTTAAATATGTTAAATAGAATTACGTAAATATCACTTTTCCTGTCTGTCGAATCGAGAAGATGGACAAAAATAATAATAAAAAAAAAAAAAAAAAAAAAAAAAAAAAAAAAAGAAAAGAAAAAAAAATATAAATAAAAGAGTAAAATAAGAAGAAGAGGAAGAGGAAGAAGAGGAAGAAGAAGAATTAACTAAGTAACTAAGGAAAATACGAATGTTACACGATTTCTTTTTCTCACTTATTAAATTCGATTAATATTATCCGAGAACGCGAGAGTCGTAGGAATACGAACGAAATCGAAACTCATAAATATATATATATATATATATATGCGGGTGCGTATGTATGTATGTGTATGTATGTTTGATACATATATATATATATATATATATATATATATATATATATCGTAGACGTATCGTAGACATATCATACATGTATCATACATGTATCGTAAACAACGCATGCCTCTCTCCCTCTCTCTTTTTCTCTCTGTCTATCTATCTACCTACTTGTACATATATATATATATATATATATGTATATATATATATATATATAATATATTATATATATATATCTTTCTATTTCTATCTTTCTCTATCTTTATCTTACGCCTTCCCATTAGATTTTCTTCGTTGCTCACGATTTCTCCCTGGTGTTCATTGGAACGTACACACTTATGTGCATTATAGTATAAGATAGGTATAGTACATACTCTCTTATCCAGTTGGAACGATCAAACTCGTTATTTCCAAAAATTCCAATCTCTTCTGCCAACACGAAAACTAATTCAGTTTACGACGACGTCGGCGAAAAAAGAAAATATTTCTCTCGCTTTTTCTCTCTCTCTCTCTCTCTCTCACTCTCTCATTTCTGCTACTCACGGAAGTAACCAGGCGCTATACGAGAAATTCACGAGGTTCGCTTTTTCTTATTTCGTGGCATGAAAGAGAGAGAAAGAGAGAGAGAGAGAGAGAGAGTAGGAATGGAAAGAAATGGGAGGGAGAGTTAGAAAGAGAGAGAGAGAGAGACAGAGAGAGAGAGAGAGAGATGGAGAGGGAGAAGAAGAGAGAAAAATAATAAAAAAAAAGAAAGAAGAAGAAATGAAAAGAAAAAAATAAAAAATTTTTCGCTGTCGAGATGCAAAAATAATTCTCCGAATTGTTTGACGATCTTTGAGTATGTTGAATTTATAATACGAGGACAAAGGCGTCTTGTT
>NC_140810.1:18647500-18660000 GCF_050613455.1 Vespa mandarinia
AGAGGGAGAAAGAGAAAAAGAGAGAGAGAGAGAGAGTTAGATTGTCACACGATCAAAGTAAGATAGAGATAATCCGGATAGCGAGTTTCGTTACCTTGTTCTCTTTAATATCCAAAGCACACGGTGCACGACTTTTGACAGAAATAACGAGTCTAGACTAATTCGTCCATTATGCGGAGTCATCAACCGGTGAGATACACGTTACAAAAATTCTCTTTCTCTCATGTAAGACCACTAAGAGAAGACGACCGTTTGCGAGCGTGCTCTCCGTCTATACCTAATGTAATGAAAACAAGAGAGAGAGATAGAGAGAGAGGGAGAAAGGGAGAGGGAAACAGAGATGTTTATATATTATATTGTACCTGTTTTGCGGTGACTCCGTGTCATATCTACGAGACCGTGGGATAATAGACATTTAAAAAGGTCATTCTCGCAGATTCCCGTATTTCTCAAAGCGTCGACGTTTAACTCGAATGAATTTCCAATTTGTTTAAGAAAAATTCTTAATTATCTTTTAAAATCGTTAGACGCGTAAATATCGTATGTAGGTAAGTATATTTAATGGTTAATGTTTTTTCTTCTTCTTCTTCTTCTTCTTCTTCTTTTTTTCTTTTTTCTCTCTCTCTCTCTTTTTTTTTTTTTTTTTTTTTTTTTTTTTTTTTTTTTTGGTAAATTAATAAGATTAATAAAAATTGTTCTACATCGTTTATAGACATTTTTATATGATATATGATATATGATATATGATATATATATATGTGTATTTTTGTAACTTTATATCTTAATATATATATATATATATATATATATAATTTTATAACTTTGACATCATAGAATTATACATATATATATATTTTATAATATACCTAAAGTCTTATTTTATTTTTTTCATCACGAAAGTATCACAATTCATTCATTTGTCGAAATTTAATACATCGTAAAATATAAATTCAATTTATTATACTATGATTACATTAATATTGATTACATATATATATACACACATACACACAGAATAAATTTCACGTAATATAATTTTTGATTAGATCATAAAAAAAAAAAAAAAAAAAAAAAAAAGAAAAAAAGAAAAAATAGTATTCAAGAGTTATACAGAAAATTAATTCATTTGGAAAAAATGACTGATCCATTTTTTTTTTTTCTTTTTTTTTGAGAATAATTATCAAATTGATCGTCGCATAAGTCCCCGTTCTATTAGTATATGTACATATTGATATACGATTGATACAATCGAAAAAAAAAAAAAAAAAAAAAAAAAAGAAAAAAAAAGGAAAGAAAGAAAGAAAGAAAGAAAGAAAGAAAGAGAAAGAAATAAACAATGAAGCGAAAATCACTTAATAACGAAAATCACAAAAACATTTAATACAAGACAAGAGAAAACTTACGTTTATGGCACGTGGTCATTATCAAACAAGAAACATATATGTACGATATTAACTTCATCTGACGTGTTATTGAGATAACGCTCGTAATCTTATTTGCCACCTCGCTGATCCTACCGCGATAATCCATGACGCTGGTCCATTTCTCGGAAAACATTGTCTTTACTTGAAAACAATCCGACTTTCGATCGGCACGTAAGCCATGGTAAATGTGAATTTTATAAGTCGCAAAAAGTTCTTTCCTATCTCTCTTTCTCTTATTCTCTTTTTTTTTTCTCTCTCTATCTATCTCTCTCTCTCTCTCTCTCTCTCTCTCTCTCTCTCTCTCTCTCTCTCTATCTGTCTATCTCTCTGTCTCTATCTATCTATCTCCTTTTTTTTTTTATTTTCTTTCTTTTTCTCTTGCTAATAACATTTTTCACGATAACAAATTACTTGACGATTAATATCATTATTTTCTATGAATTAAAGAGAAACTTGACTTAAATCATTTTTTTGTTTTGTTTCTTTCTTCTTTCTTCTTTGTTTTTTCTTTTTCCTTTTTTCCTTTTTTCCTTTTCTTATAAATCGTTAAATCCTTTAACGATTTCAGGCTTTACAAAGGATGGAAGTAATTTTTAATGAAAAAAAAAAAAAAAGAAAAAAAAAAAGAAACGAAGAACGACAAACTTAAGACTTTAGAATAAATTAAAGAATTGTTAATTGATTTTGTTTTTTTTTTGTTTTCGCAAGAGTTTTCTTTTTTTCTTCTTCTTCTTTAAAGTTGTTTCAATCGCTTCATACTTAATATTCTTTTAAACGGATGTACGTGATTTACATCAATATTGATCGAGTAAACAAAAAATTTGGAAGATTTTGGAAAGATTTGAAGGAAGATTTGAAAAATTTCAATTTAATTTTACAGCGTTGTATTTTGAAAGTGTTTTGGGAAAAAAAAAAAAAAAAAAAAAAAAAAAGAAAAATAATTAACTTTAATGATAAATTGCATTATTTTGTATGAATTAAAAAGAAAATTGAATCGCCGTGGCGTATCATGCTCATCAATTATTAATACCATTCTTTCTTACAAACGAACTGTAAAAATGTATACAATGTGTTTACTTGATTGCAATTTAACATATTTTCTAGAATGGAAAATTATACAGAAGATCGTTGGAAAAAGACGAAAAATATTTCTTAATGAACGTAAGTTAACATTTCTTTTTTTTTTTTTTCTAATTTCAATACATTATTACGCAATTGGCTTTTAACATTCTTACCTATAATTTAATAATACAATTTAATATGTATAATAACAACGTTAAACGTGAATTGAATATTTATTATTGAGAAAATTTATCAATCTATGTCTTTTTAATGTTATTTTCGTGATTGGTATAAAGTCGGGAAAATAAATAAATAATGAAAAAAGAAGAAGAAGATGATGAAAAAGGAAAAGGTCGGCGAAAATTATTATTTTTCTTTTTTCTCGTGAAAGGTGAAAGTCTGCGAATAAATAAAATATATATATATTTAATGTAAGAAAAAAAAAAGAAGAATAAAACGATACGCATGATTTTTAATTTCTAATAAAAAAAAAAAAAAAAAAAAACAGAACAAAAAGAGTCAAACAATGATCATACGTATAAATAATAACATTTGACGATACTGCAAAAAAAAGATTATTATTATTATTATTTACAATGAAAATTATTATTTTCGTCATTTTTTCTTTCTGTCGCTTTTTTCCTCTCGCGAGATGTGTAAATCCACCGCGAATATGATAAATAATAAATAAAAGGAATGAAAAGAGAAAAGAAAAAAAAGAAAAAAAGAAAAGAAAAAAGAAAAAGGTAAAAAAATACGCATGATTTTTATCAAGAATAATCTCTCTTTCTCTCTCTCTCTCTCTCTCTCTCTCTCTCTCTTTTTCTATCGCGAGATCTACAACGTAACGAACGATTGAAATAAGTCAGGCTTCCGCGTTTCGATGTATCGTGAATAAAAAAAAGAGAGAGAGAGATAGATAGATAGAGAGAGAGAGAGAGAGAGAGAGAGAGAGAGAGAGAGAGAAATAAAAAGAAAGAAAGAAAAAAAAAGAAAAGAAATGCAACACGCATCGCATTGCTAATAAAGAAATTAATTAATAACTTGCGATAAGATTTTCGGATCGATGGGAAAGAAGATGAAAAACAGAAGAAAATAAAACTAAAAAAAACAAAACAAAACAAAACGAGATGTAGTTAAAGAAAATCGAAAGTACTGTTAAATCGATTGGAAACACGGTGTCAATTTGTTCTTTTCTTTTTTTTTTTTTTCCTTTTTTTTTTTTACTACAGTTTGTCGTCCCGTTGCTTATTATTATTATTATTATTATTACTATTATCATTATTGTCAACGTTGAAAAAATTTTCGCGTATAAGAAAGAACGTCGTTGTAAAAGAATAATTACGACACCGTTAATATCTAATCTTATAAAATGCGAGATTAAGACGGAGCCGAGACCGAAAGCCGAGAGAGTGAAATGAACGCGGGGCTCACTGAAGATAAATCAGTGAGTGAGTGAGTGCTTCGCGTTTTCTTTTCCTTACCGCAGAGCAGGAAGTGTTACTCCAAAAACATGACTACGGGTTCAGCCACGCTTCTGAACAAGTTGATTGCCAGTAACGCGTGCCGACGCGACCGTAGTTCTTTTTTCTTTCTCTCTCTCCCTTTCTCTCTCTCTCTCTCTCTCTCTCTCTCTCTCCTCTTCTTCTTTTTTACTATTTTTCTTCGTCTATATTTTTCTTTTCCTTTTTTTTTTTCTTTTTTTTTTTGATTCCATTCTTCATTAAATTAATCCATCCGAATTATTAATATATCCATTTGAAATTTTCGTAATTTTCAATCGTACACCGTCCCTTTCTTCCCACCCACGCCGTCTCCTACCCCTTCTTCCCCGTCTTCTCTTTTCTCTTGAATTTTTATCGATCTATTGTAACGAAAAGAAAAAAATGAATACGTAAAAAAAAAAAAGAAAAAAAGAAATTTATTTTTCATAACAAACGATACGGTTACTATCGTATATTTTTTGATATCATTTGTAGAATGTTCCCAATCGTCGTCGATTTCCTGATATTTTGAAACACACACATACGCGCGCGCACACACACACACACATACGAACAATGACACAAGCACATATATATTCTGTATATATATATATATATATTTTTTCTTTCTCTCCCCCCCCCCTCCCTCTCTCTCTCTCTCTCTTTCTCTCTTTCTCTCTTTGTTTCTCCGTTGTTAAACGAAAGATCCAAAGAGTTATCTTTATTATCGCAATAGAATAAAAGTTACGAATAAGAAACACACATCATGCTTCCTCGTCCTACATGACTTTCCTAGTTCCTCTCCGGTGAGCCACCCTGCGTGATGCTCTTACGTATACGGTGTGTACCAATCCGTGCTAATAACGTATACTAAGCTCACCTACAAAAAGATTTACACGCACATACATTCTAAAATACATACGCACACATATACGCACAAACATATATACACGCAAATACATAAACAAATACGCTCAAATCCATAATAGAAAAGTATAAAACGTGTTACTTTAAATAAAATATAAAAATAATATAGACGAAAAATATAAGAAAATAAAATTATTTAATCTTATTTTCCATTATATTTTCATTAATACGCGCATAATCTTTCTGTTTGTCTCTCTGTCTCTCTCCTTTTTTTTTCTTTTTTTTTTTGGAAAAAAATAAAATGAACTATAAGAAAAAAAAAATCTGAACGTTCTAGCGTTATGAAGGTTCATATTTACGGGGGAAGGGAAGGAAAAAAAGGAAAAAAAAAAAAAAAAAAAAAAAAAAAAAAAGAGATAAAGAAGAAGAAGAAGAAGAAAAAGAAAAAAAAAAAGAAAGAAAAGAAAGAAAGAGGTAAAGAATAGATAAAGATCCGATGCCTTTTAAATTAAGTCAAAGAGATTCGAATTAACAACGAACAAACGAGTGTAACGATTTATAGGAATAAGGAAAGCTCGTAAATCCCCTTTCTACGACGAAAGCTAATGCATAAAGATGCGTTGTGCAAAATAAAATCACCAAAGGCCTCTTTACTCTCCTTGACTTTATATATATATATATACATATAATATATACATACACGTACATATATACATATACAAATATATGTGTATATATATATATATATATATATATATACAAATATATATATTTAATTTTATGAACTCTACGTTTTCGTTAGTATTAAAGTAAAGACGTTTAAAGTGTGCGTGAATCGAGTAGCAGACGTCCGAGACTCGTGGAGAGTCGGGTTCTATCTCGGCTGGCTGGTCGCCGGTTTCTCCCGCGCTAATTAGCAAAAGTTTGCCGTGCAATAAACGCGTCTACATTTACGTAATCCTACGACTGGACACTGACTGACTTTAAAAAAAACACATGAGCAAGAGAAGCCTTCTTTTTTTAACGTTTTGCTACGCTCCGTGTAATCTTATATCTGTATATGCGTTTAGAATGTCTATATATTCGCCTTTATTAGAACGCGAGGGAGCGCACGCGTACGCGATTATATATATATATGTAAGTGTGTGTGTGTGTATGTGTGTGTGTGTGTGTACACGTATATCAAGATTTGGTGATCGTATTGGTGTTGAAGAACGAGAGAACGCACAGCCTCTCTCTTTTTTCTATCTCTCTCTTTCTTTCTCTCTTTCTCTGTCTCCCTCTCTCTCTCTCTCTTTCTCTCTGTCTGTCTTTTTCTTTCTCCTTCTTATTCTCTCTTCCTGAATCGACTTATCGCGGCCAAGCCTACGCTCGCTTTCCGGAAAACTTCTTCGTCCGTTCACTGACCATATCCGTGGCAACGATTTCTCGTTCGTTCGGACGAACGATGCTCCTTTCGAAGAAAATCATCTGATCGTATACGTCTTCGTACATTTTTCTTTTCTTTTCCTTTTTCCTTTTCTCTTCATCCTTTTTTTCTTTTCTTTTCTTTTCTTTTCTTTTCTTTTCTTTCTTTGTATATATACATATGTGTGTGTGTGTGTGTGCGTGTGTATGTATTTTTTTTCTTTCTTTCTTTCTGTTTTTCTTTTTCTACTTTTCTTTTTTTCTTTTTTTTTTTTTTTAACACAAAAGTTCTCTATTTTTTTCCTTGTCGAAAATTATATTTAATAGGCGAGATTGAAAGCAATGAGAGGGCAGGCTGAATGAGAGTGTATTTTATATATATATATATATATATATATATATATATATATTTAGATAGTTTTTCTAATTTGTTTGTTTTCTTTTTTTTTTTCATCTCGAATAATCGTGAATTTTCTTTTAATCAGAAATTGTTTTTAAAGGATGCGTAATTACATATACGTTAGAGTTTATGTGTGCGCGTGTGTAATCAAAATATGTGTATATATATATATATATATTAATTTCTCTCTCTCCTTCTTTCTCTCTCTCTCTCTTTCTCTCTCTTTCTCTCTCTTTCTCTCTCTCTCTCTCTCTCTCTCTCTCTCTTTGTTTCTTTCTTTTTATGGATACTTTAAATTACGTCCTCGGAAGCAAGGGGAATTTAATTTCTGTAGATGCTCTAATATTAGAAGACTATCTTATCGTCGGGTAAATATCAATTTAGGTGTGACGGTCTCCTCCATCTGTCGAGGACGGTTAATTAGCTGTATAGTTTATAACGAGTTCGATATCGAGATCGAGAGATTCGAATGTTTTGCAGTCGAAGACGAAAATATTTCTTTCTCTCTCTCTCTTTCTCCCCCTCCCTCTCTCTCTCTCTCTCTCTGTCTCTCTCACTTTTTATATCCGAAATTTAGTATCTCGTTGGAGAAAAGGGAAGGGAACGAAACAAAACAAAAAAACAAAAAAAAAAAAAAAGAAAAAAAGAAAAAAAGAAAAAACAAGAAAACAGAAAAAAATAAAAAGAAACTATGAAAAAGAACTCCGCGAGAATATAAAATCGCTTACAACCTGTTTCGCGCGTCTCTTTAGAAACGTTTTCGTGTTCAGATTATCTATTAAAACGATCCTTCAAACTACATCTCAAAATGATTTCGTCATTTGTCAAGTTTTAGTGTCGACCGATGGCACTATCGAGTAATAAGATGAAAGGATTGCCGACAAGAATTTTTAGCCACGTGCCAGAAATAACCCCAACTTGTTTGACCGGCTTTTAAAGGTCTGGTTGTAACAATCGTGATTATCGTGATATGTCAATAACAACATAATAAGTAATAAATTGGGATCATTTAAAGATTTCTTAGTACATATTAAAGGTCAGATTTTCGACATACATATATAATTAGATCATTTAAAAACTAACGAGTGAACCAACCAGTTAAATTTATTCCATTTGTCCTGTTCTATAGGTTCAATCCTTTTTTTTATTTTTTTTTATTTTTTATTTAATATTCAATGATTGTTCATAAATAATCTTTGATTGCATTATTATTATTATTTCTTATATATATATATATATATGTATATATAATCTGGATAATAAATTTATATAAATACTCTCATATATTTTAAAATAAAATTAAAAATATATATATATATTTTTGTTTGTTTGTTTGTTGTTACAAACAATCAAAGAATTTTCATTATTATATACGTTCTATTATTATGTTACTTGTAGATATTTTAGATTATTAAATTCATATGAAATACTGTCATCTAATTTAAAATGAAATTAAATATATATATATATATATATATATATATATATATTTAATTTTTTTTCTTTTTTCTTAATATAAATAATCAAATAATCATTAATAGCACTGTAAGCACTACAATTTAAATTAAAATTTAAATTAAAATAAAAAAATAATCGAAGAATTCATTACATTTAATATGTTCTTATCGAGAGAAGTTGATTATTAAAATTTTCTTGAAAAGATAAATTGAATAATATTATAGTCCTACAAAGAAAGTAAGAAAGAAAGAAAAAAAAAAAAGAAAAATATCAAGAGAAAACATCCAATAGAAAATTCCAATTTATTGGAATCCCGATAATTTCGATGAAAATAAAGAGACGTATTCATACGTACTAAAGAGATCTTACGTCGAATTCGAAAGATACCTACTCGAAGATTAGATTACATTATCGAGAGAGTCAATTGCGAAAAGGAAGTCGATTGATCTTCACCGACTTTTGATCTTCCGTAAAGAGAAACTTATAATGAAACACGATAGATATTTTATTAGATATCGGCTCGATATCATTTTTCATTTATCGTTTAATATATGACAATTATTTAATTTAAAAATAATAGATGCACACATACACACACACACACACACACACACACAAACACACATATATATATATATATATATGTATTTTTTTTTTATGAGAACACGCGTAAAAGATTTTAGACAAAAAAAAACAAATCCAAAGATTCCTACGAATTGCAATCATGATTCATTTCTATTCTCGAGATTATCAATGATACGCGTTATCTTCAACAGTTATAATTGATAGAAAACAGAAAATCAAAGAAGAAAGAAAAAGGAAAAGAAACGAAAACAGATAATGCAATTTGTATTGTTAATTTTATTTAAATTCGAACATTTTTTGATCGATAAAGAAAAATTTCAACCATTTGAAATTTCGTATCTTCCGTCTCTGATTATTATTATTATTATTATTATTAGTATTATTATTATTATTATTATTATTATTATTATTATTATTATTATTATTATTATTGTTGTTGTTGTTGTTGTTGTTGTTGTTGTTGTTGTTGTTGTTGTTGTTGTTGTTATGCAAGAAGAACGAACGATATAAATCATAAAAGATTATTAGGAGAATAACAATAAATAAAATAATTAAATATCAGAATTTTTCATTTTGTTTACTATAAATTCGATACATTTTTGAACGATAAAAAACAATTTCAACAGGTTTTCTATCTTTCATTATTATTACTATTATTACTATTACTATTCCTAGACATGAAAGATAAAATGATGTAGGAAGATGAATGCAATTTTTATTTTTCTATTTTGGTCTCTATTTGATCATAAATTCGAGAAATTTTTTTTAACACAGACAGTTACTTTTTATTTTTCTTTCTTTTTTTTTTTTTCTTTTCTATTTCTTCTTCTTCTTCTTCTTATTATTATTATTATTATTATTACTGTATATAAAAAAAAAAAAGAAAAACGGGATAGAGACATGCAAAGAGAAAAAAGAAAAACTGACTTCTTTCGAAAGAGTGCAACGATGTCCGAGTTGTTTATATGCAGACTCATCTTGAAAACTCGAACTATTAAACGAGTCCTGCTAGGTCAACCACCATAAATCCCATAAAGCCTTGTCTAGTGCTCCTACGTTTATGACGCCTACCCTATTTTTCTTTTCTCTGTCATCTGTCATCTGTCATCTCTCTCTCTCTCTCTCTCTCTCTCTCTCTCTCTTTCTCTCTCTCTTTCTCTTTCTCTAGTCCCTGTTTAGAATTAGAAAACATCCTACGACTGTTAAGAAACTTTTGAAAATGTCAACTGGGTATGTACAATGGTTAAAAAAAAAAAAAAAAAAAAAAAAAAGAAAAAGTACTCGTACAATATTTAAAGTCGATTAACTTCTTTTTCTTTTTCTTTTGCTCTTCTTTTTTTTTTCGACGAGAAAAGAAGAAGGAGAAAAAGTAAAGTAGAGACAAAAAATCGAAAAAAAGAAAGAGAGAGAGAGAGAGAGAGAGAAACGAAAAGTTTCGTTAAAATTATTATTTAACGATGAACGAGAGAAACGTAAAGTGCAATAATTTATCGGCTTTTCTTGGCTACCGTGAAGTGCATTAAGGTATGTAAGGTTAACTGTGATGGTATGTATGTATGTACAACATGTCTGATAACGCGAAGGTATACTATAACAGAGATTACAAGACGGACACATGAGAACCGATCCATGATCCGTTGTTGGTCTCTTTCTCTCTCTCTCTCTCTCTTTCTTTCTCTTTCTCTTTCTCTCTCTCTCTCTCTCTCTCTCTCTCTCTCTCTCGCGTGAGCAATGTAAACCAAAGGTACCTACGTGTTCGAAGCTCCTTCACGTAACGAAGCACCTTGCGATTAGCTACCATGTAAAATCTAAGATAATCAAAGATATATATATATATATATATATATATATATATATATATATTTCTATTCATAATATTAATTATGTTAAATATTACGACGATCATTTTAAAGACATTTATAATATTTCGATCGAAATTAATTTCAAATTTTTTGAGTTTTGAAAGAAGTTAGGAAATGGAAAAAAAAAAAATAAAAACAAAAACAAAAAAAAAAGAAAAATCGCAAAAATAATTCATAGAGTAAACATCAAGGACACATTGTAACTTTTAATTCTATTTGTTTTGGGGGAAAAAAAAAAAAAAATAGAGAAAAAAAGGAAAAAGAAAATTGAAAAAAATTCGATACACAAGAAACGAGATCACACTTGACCAGGGATTTGAATGGTGGACAATAAATAGATTGGTACAATGACGAAATGATAAATGGTAATAGATTCTCTTTTTGAACGGATTAAAAAAGAGAATAGGAAGGAAAAGAAGAATGAAAAAAAAAAAGGGGGAATAAGAAAGAGAAAAGAAAAGAAAGGAAAGAAAAGAAAAGAGAGAGAGAGAGAAAAAAAGGAATGAAAACACGCGAACACGATACTTGAACGATTTGTAAATAAAATCTTGGATTTAATTAAACAATATTGCGATACGCGTTAGATATCCGATGAGCCAACGAGAGAGACGTGTCATCGTTATCTCCCGAAGGATGCGAATCATGATCTCTCCTCGTACCATGAGCGATATCTTTTGTTGTTATTATTAAACGCAATTAAACTCTCGTTACGTACCGATAGAAATATTGTATCAGCCATTAGATCTTATTTATTATATTAGATTATCGCGAAACTTTCGACATTATTTTGATCACATCACGTATGAATGATTTAAAAAGAAAGAAAGAAAGAAAGAAGAAAAGAGAGAGATAGATTCCCAATCATTTTTAATTCGTTTATCCTAAAATTTAAAATTCCATTAAATCAATTTCTTTAAATCGTATCCTTATCTAATATTAAAAATAATCATTGTTATTCTGTATTATTCCATTCTGTTGTTTATTTCTGTATTTCTTTTTGTTTTTTTTTTTTTTTCTTTCCTTCTTTCTCTTTGATTCATGTAACTTTAATTCATGTAAAGTGATTTTCTTTTTCTCAATTCATGTAAATGTAAAACAGCAAACACAGTATATACGTATAAATTGAGAATCGCAGATTCCAAAAGAATTGACATGAAAAATTGTTCATCTCGAATTTTATAATACTTATACTCTCGGATCTTTGAATTCGCTTCGATGCAACAATGGCAATGAGTCAGAGATTACGTTCTGAATGAATCATTATAATCGCACAGAAAGAGCCAGAGAGAGAGAGAGAGAGAGAGAGAGAGAGCCAGATAGAGAGAAAGAGAGTGTAAGAGAGAGAGAGAGAGAGAGAGAGAGACAGAGAGAGAGTTGAGCGATAAAGAGTGATAAAGTCGACGTCGTTCGATCGAACGAGAGGATGTTTCATATATCATCTTCGAGTGGTACAGCTAAACGAATATGATTAATTTAAAAAAATTTTCTTTTATATAATAAAACAAAGAGTAAAAGAAAGATACGATCGTCTCTTACGTACATACGTTATGTTATTTACAACGAATATGATGATTAATTGAATCAAATTTGTTTATTTATTTTTTTCTTTTTTTTTTTTCTTTTTTTTTTTCTTTTACAATAAGATAAAGAAAACAACAAAAGGAGAAGGAAATATTTATAATTAATTTATACGATTATAATATAAATTAATGAAGTATATTTTTCATTTAAATTAAAATTTGCATCGTAAAAGCAAAGAGCAAAAAATAAAACGAAACGAAACAAAATGAAACGAAATGTAAAATACATAAGTCGAAACTTTCTCTCTCTCTCTCTCTCTCTCTCTCTCTCTCTCTCTCTCTCTCTCTCTCTCTCGAATTTATGCGATAACGCATAATAATACGTGTTTGGAATAAATAAGATGACTAGTTTTAAACGAATCGATCGATTG
>NC_140810.1:18665000-18670000 GCF_050613455.1 Vespa mandarinia
GGCGTATTCGTTTTTATCGCTAAGGAACGGATACCAAGGCGATCCGGGTTTTAAGTAATCATTTTACTAACGACGACAACGACGACAACAACCTGAAACCGGTGAACGTCGTAAATAATCCTTAAAATAATAAAAATTTATTCAAATTATATATATATATATATATATATATGGCCACGTATTCCTAAATTGTTTTTCATTATATTAATCGTTTCTTTAAAAAAATAATTATTTGAAGAAGTTCGATGATTTTTTTCTACGAAATCCAATTGTCGCCATTGTCCAAATATTTTTTTCAAAATTTTCTATTAAATCGATCATTCATTCGAACGTAAAGGAATTTAAAACTGCGATCTCGTGAAATTATCCCTCTTTATTTGTTTAGATAATCATGGGAGAACTTATCGAGCGTTAAATCTCATTTAAATACTTATCGTTTTTTTTTTCTCTTTTTTTTTTTTCTCTTTTTTTTTCCTTGATTATTCCCGTCGAAATGTCTTATCGTCGTTATTTGCCTATAATTGTTCATGAGATTTTTCATGATGTTCGATCATTCAAAAATTTCGATATTAAAAGTCTAAAACTTTGTGAAACTTTCGATTCCTAGAGGTACGTTTGTTAAGATAAAAACAAAAGAAGAAAAGGAAGAAGAAAAAACAAAAAACAAAAAAAAAAAAAAAATTTATGAGAAAAAATTTCGACTATCATAAATATGTCGAATGTTATTCAAATCTTTATCATTTTTATGATTCACGTCGAAATCTTATCGTCATTATTATTTCTAATTTATCGGAGTATTCATGAGATCGATGATCAGACAGACATTTCGATGTTAAATCTACGATTGTCGCGAAACTTTTTAATTCTTGTTTGATTTGCTAAACAAAAAAAAAAATTTATTGGAAAATTTCTACTATCGCAAATATACGTCGAATATTATTCAAATCTTTATTGTTTTTATGATTCACATCGAAATCTTATCGCCTATATTTACCTATTATTTTTCGTGATTTTCATGAGATCGAAGATCCTGACATATTGCGAAGTTAAAAAGTTACGACTTTCTGAAAAAAGAAAAAGAAAAAAAAAAAAAAAAAAAAAAGAACCAAATTTTTTAGAAAAAAAATTCGACTATCATAATTATATCGAGTCTTGTAAAAAAAAAAAAAATCTCTATTGTTCTCATGTCGTTCACGTTGAATATTCATTAGTCGAGATTTTCACGAAATATCGATCATCGAGACATTTCTAAAAAAAAAAAAAAAAAAAAAAGTACGATCACGACTTTGATTAAAAAACTTTTCTAATTTTCTCATTCTTATTTCGTTTGGTGAAACAAAAAAAAGAAAAAAAAAAAAAAGATGTACGGGAAAAAAATTTCTATTGAGATCTTTATTTTTCCTTTTCTTTTTCCTTTTTTCCTCTCTTTTTTCCAAACCATTTCAGACATTTGAAAAATCTCAATTGTCTTATTATTACTTGAAATTAATCGAGAGACATTACATGAGATCGATAATACCTTTGAGAGATCTTTCGATCGTTGTACATTAGATCGGGGATAATAGAACGAAAGAAATACTATTTCTTCCGACTAAGAGACCAGTTCAGTTGAGATAGAGCAAACCGGTGTCGTTCGTCGTACTGAGTAGCGTCATTCCTCGCGTTATTATTATCACTAAACGATAAGCACGCTCGCCCATTAGTTACCAGCTAATTATGCGACTGAAAGCCATCGCATTACTTCGCATACGAAATACGTATAGCATGTTAGTAAGTACCATATTACCTTATTCTATGAATTCAGTGGTGCGCAAACTATTGATCGTGACAAGATTGTCCGTGGATTCATAAATTTTTTTTTCTTTCTTCTTATCAAATTTACATGTGATAATAATGCTTACGTCTTTTCCTTCCCCCTCTCCCCTCCCTTTTTTCCCTATTTTTTCCTTTATTTATTTTTTTTTTTTTCTTTTTTTTTTTTTCAAATAATCCTACGTATCTTGTTATGTACATATATACATATATACATACATACATTGCTCGCATGCAGTTTTTTGTTTTTGTCGTTTTCTATCTTAACAGATAAAAAAACAATGTTACTATTTTTACAAATTTCTATCTGCTAATTTAGTTAATTATTAAAATAGTTGGAGGACAGGGGTGATAGTAGAGGGTGGAGGAGGGGAAAGGCGAGGGAGGATGCGCGCACGTTCGTGTTACATAATATTTATATCGGTTTAATAAAATGTATCATCGCTGGTATAAACAATTTTTAATAGTAATCAATTGGTAAAAATTTGAAAAAGAAATAAGAAGAAGAAGAAGATAAATAAATAAATAAATAAATAAATAAATAAATAAATAAATAAATAAATAGATAAACATTTAATATCTACGAACAGTCGACGATCTCGTAGAACGAGTTCGTCTTTGTTAATCAAAGTTTTATTACCGGTCACCTATTGTTATCAAAGATAAACGAAAAAACGTATGATAATAATTAATTTCATTTCGTATTAAAATAATAAAAATCAATATCGATAGATGAATTTGCATGCATGACAACATCTAACTGGTGATACCTTTTCTTCTTATCAGTATTACTGATAAAAGTAGGGATCTATCGTCGTAGCGATCGTTGGAATCACAAATGTCGATTATAAGACTAACGAGGAAATAAAGAAGAAAAAAAAAAAGAAAAAAAAAAGAAAAAAAAGAAGGAAAAAAGAAAAAAAAGAAAAAGATAAAAATAAAGAAAGAAAAAAAAACGAAGAGAAAGAAGGAGGAGAAGGAAAAGAAAGAAGGAAAAAGAAAAAAGAAGAAAAAAAAAGAAAAAAAAAAAAGAAACGTACGCGCGCGTGCACGTGTCGGCGACATTTCATTTCGACGAGATAAGGAAAGACACGAATTAGTGATAAATCAACAGATATTTGAATTTGTCTTCTTGAAGATGACATATTGAGAGTGAAAGAGAAAGAGAACGAGAGAAAGAGAGAAAGAGAGAGAGAGTGATCGTAATGCGTGCGATCTCTTATTTTTAGAACGAAATCGTGAGAGAAAGAAAGAAAGAAAGAAAGATATATACATATATATATATTATATAAAGAAAGAAAGAAAGATATATACATATATAAAGAGAGAGAGAGAGAGAGAGAGAGAGAGACAGCGAGAGAGAGAGAGAGAGAGAGCGAGAGAGAGAGAGAAGAAAAGGCTGGACCACTCGACAGATAGATGTCGAGCGGCAGGGAGTACCGAACTCCGATTGGCCGGATTTACGAAGCCAATAGAAAGCAAGGATGTCACGCTTGCGCAGCCTCCCAGACTCGGTTCTTCTCTATTCGACTGTTCTCATTCTTCATCACGTCTATCTTATAATAATAATAATAATAATAAATGATTATTATTATAATCATTTTTACATGGGATGATATATTTGATTTTTTTCACAATATATACATATACATATATATATATATATATATATGTATATATGTGTTTATGTTAATTAATTAAAAGAAATTAAATTTATATATATTTTGGAAAATGTTTATTGGATCGTTGAAAATAATTTGTAATATAGATCGATATCAAAAAGAGTTGGGAACGTTAACGAAAAAGAGACCATGTGGACAATCCAGCCGTCAATGCCTTCTTCCCCATTTCTTTTCTCTCTCTCTCTCTCTCTCTCTCTTTCTCTCTCTCTCTCTCTCTCACTCTTTTTTACTCTTTCCTCGATGGAAGCAAACGATTGAGAAGAGAAGCGACGTCCGGTCGTTCCAAGACGCTTCCTTTCGTAAGTCTTATGGCAACGAGCATACAGCTTGAAGGGTTCGAAAGGGCTCCTGAAGAGTAGGGCGAGGGACCTCTGCCAAGGTCAAAGGTCTTATACCTGCACGTTCCTACAGGACATTTCGTCCACTTTGTTATCGGTATACTCTACCTGTTCTTCATACGTGGATCAATATATATATATATATACATATATATATATACATATATATATGTATATATGTATAAGTATGCCAAAACCTGATTTCCCTCTTGCGGGATCGAATGCAGATAATAAAGGGAAAAGTAGAAGAGAGCAAAAGGGAAGGCGCAGGTCAGATTAGCCCACTCCCCTCCCCTCACTCCCCATTTCGATAGATGAATCGAAACGTGTTGGTCGTAAGGGTCGTGCAGGTACATAACCCTTTTTCTTTTTTCTTTTTTTGTTCTCCTTTATTTTCTTTTTTGTTTTTTTTTACCACATCTCCGTGTGCCTATGCAAGAAGGAGGGAGGCCTATCCCCTCCCCCCGCCAACCTTCCATCCCGTCAACCCTCTCACCTTCTCCCATATCGACCATTTAAATGATCTTATTTTCGAACGGACTTAAGCGCCCACGGATATCCGGTCATTGCTCTAAAATTTTCAAATGTTTCTATATACTCGACTATTCTTAATTTCCATAACGTAGACAAATACTCGTATTTGTAAAAATAAAAAATACGTGTGTATGTGTGTGTATATATATATATATATATATGTGTGTGTGTATGTCAATATTGAAAATATATTAATGAGTATTTGTACGTTGCATTGTATTTTTGTTTTTATAACAACTGCGAGACAATTTCTATAAATTTCATTTATAATTCATACGTAAGAAATCTTATTTTTCTATGATCTCATAGAAACTCTTTTTATTTTATTCACTTTCATACTTGAAGACGTCGATGTGTATATATATATATATATATATATATATATATATATATATATATATATATTGAGAACTTTATACTTTTATATTAAGTCAAGTATGTAAATACTTATGCGATCTCAAACGAGCCTCTATGAATTTGATTTGTAATCGAAAGAAAGAAAGAAAGAGAGGAAGAAAAAAAAAAATCAGAAAAAGATAGATGACTTATCGCGATTATCATATTTCTAGAATGTGATAAAAATATTTTCATAATATCCTGTTGACTTGGATGTTTGATGAAAAAAAAGAAAAAA
>NC_140810.1:18675000-18680000 GCF_050613455.1 Vespa mandarinia
TATATATATAGAATAAAAAAAAAGAAAAAAAAAAATATATATATATATACTTCTTTCCTTTTTTAATTTTTCTTTTGACGAAATTAAGAATGAAGACAGAAAGAAAGAGAGAGAGAGAGAGAGAGAGAGAGAGAGAGAGAGAGAGAGAGAGAGAGGGAGAGAGAGAGAGGGAGAAAGAAGTTAAATGAAATCATTTACACAATGACATTTATAATCGGTCAGAAGTTAGAACATCCTGATGACCCGAGGATCAATGAGAATGATCAACATCGAATCCATTGATCCATATTCATGCCGATTCATGAGACCCGGGGCAGAGGAAGAGCGAAGAGAGACTCATGTGTTTTGACTTAGCCTCGAGCATCGAGCAGCTTATTTGCATGAATGTAACGATGATGTTGCGATGTGCGCACCGAACAGTGTCATAGAGGTCATTGCAAACAATTCCATGTGTGGGAAAAGACCGATGCCGAACTCATGTCAAGAATGAAACTATCCTGTACCGTTCTGCACAACGCAGAAAAAATTTTCTCCTCTTCCTTCTTCTCTCTAAGAAAGAAAGAGTGAGAGAGAGAGAGAGAGAGGGAGAGGGAGAGAGAGAGAGAGAAAGAGATTTTCTTATCATCGTTATATTATTTATATTTTATTTTAATTTATTGCGAATTTTTTTTTTTCTCTTTTCGTTTCTTTCTTTCTTTTTTCTTTTTTTCTTCATTCCTACATCGAAAGAAACATTTTCTCGAAGCAAATCTGTTCACTAGTCAACATATTTCTCATTTCTCTTTATTAACTTATTTCATTTTATTTTTCATCTAATTTTTGTTCTCCCTTTTTGTTCTCCCACTCCCAGCCCCCTTTTTCATACGATTCAAAATGATCTGCAATTAAAATTGAACAAAATTTCTTACTTATATCTTTTATCGCAAAGTTTTGCTAAAGAAAGAACGAATATATAATATATAATATATATATATGTGTGTGTGTGTGTGTGTGTGTGTGTGTGTGTGTGTGTGTGTGTATGTGTGCGTGTGTGTGTGTGAAATAAAACGATGCTTTTTTTATTTCTTTTCTTTCGCTTTTTATTATTTTGTCTTCTTCCAAACGTCTCAATCTTTATAGCGACAGTAAAACAACAGTGAAGATTATTTCTACATTTATTATGTCTCCTTTCGCGCACGCCTAAGAGAGAAAAAAAGAGAGAGAGAATTGTAGAAAAAAGAGGAGAGGAAAGGTGGCAAAAAAGAAAAAAAAGAAAAAAAGAAAAAAAAAAGGAAGAAGAAAAAAGATAAAAATAAATAAATAAATGCAACTGTAAGCGACTATCTCGGTCCGATGAACGTATCTTCATACAAGAGTTTCTCCCGTTAAAAACTCACGTACCGATGGTTTAATGACGTTTAACAGCGATTTCAGATAGAATACGGTCACGCAGGTACTCGCATGTTAAGCCGTTATGTGGTACGACAATACAATTCCCACGTATCGTAATCGAATTGAAATCGAATCGTTGTCGTAAGAAATCCTTTTTTTCTTTTGTCTTTTCTTTTTCTCTTTTTTTTTCTCTTTTTTTTTTTCTTCTTGTTCTTTTTCCTTTTTCCTTTTCTTTTTTTTTTTTTTTCGCTTTCGATTGAAATCACTCTTTCCTATATATTTCACTCTTACACCAAATACGCTTTTAATTTAATGACGAAATTTTATATCACAAAAAATATTCACGATGATCGGAGAGTAAAAATAATATTTCTTTTTATCGATCGAAAGAAAAAGAGAGAGAGAGAAAGAAAAAGAAAAGCAAAAGAAAAGGGAAAAAAGAGAGAGACGAAGATGAGCAACATTTTCTAATACGAGATAAATCTCTTTATCGATGTTTGATAATAATAACAATAATAATAATAATAATAATAATAATAATAATTATTATTATTATTATTATTAATAAATATATATAATAATTATTATTATTAATAAATAAATATAATAATAATAATAATAATAATAATTATTATTATTATTATTATTATTATTATATTTATTTATATATTTATTTATATATTTAATTATTACTATTATTATTATTATTATTATTATTATTATTATTATTAAAAATAATGAAACTTGAAATTATTTGTAATTCATTGCAATGAATGCACGAACTATGAAGTCCCGAACGATCAACAAATTATCTGAGAATCTCATCTTACGATCTAAACGATTTGACTGTATGATAACATAATAAGCAATCACATAACTCGAGCATAAGCATAATAAAGATATGTTGTATTAATCGAATGATTATATATACATACATATATATATATATATATATATATATATATTATAAAAAATATCTTAAAATATCCATATTATATAATATGAAGAAGATAAATGTAAGGATTAACGTAATTATTAATGATTTACGTGTTTTAAAACAATAAATAGGAACGTTCCTGCTTTCTTTTTTTCTTTTTTTTTTTTTTTTTCTTTTTTTTTCTCTAACGATCTAACGCTAAATCCAACATTTCTATTTTTTCCCCTAACCAATCCAATATAATATAAATACATATAACTTTTCAGTTTATTTCCTATAACATATATATATATATATATACAACAATCTATTATCAACATAATTGTATTAAAAAAGAAGAAGAAGAAGAAGAAAAAAAGAAAAAGAAAAGAGAAGAAAAGAAAAATAAATAAATAAATTCAAATAAATATTTAATTATTTATTTGAATTATAAATTCAAATAAATATATTCGAGAAAATTTTTCATAATAATTAATAATGTATATTACGATAATTAATTCCCTATCAGTCCATTTAATTATTCTTTAGTTAAACATAAACGAGTTACAACATTTCTCGCGATAAAAGTTGCATGGTCCCTCGTTTTTTCCTTCCTTTTCTTTTTTTTTCTCCTCCTCCTCTTCCTCATCCTCCTCCTCCTCCTCTTTTCTCTTTTCTTCCTTTTTTTTTTTTTCAACGGATAATCGTTAAAACAGGTGTCCCCAACGAGCGTGGGAGAAGAGAGTCGAGCAGCTCCCGGCGTTACTCCCAAGCCATTACTATAACGAACGCGGCAAAGTATCGTCGTCATGGCGACACCGTAGAGAAACACACGTGGGGTAGTAGGCTATGTCTGTCTCTCTCTCTCTCTCTCTCTCTCTCTCTCCCTCTTCTACCTCTCTCTCTTTCACTCCTCTTTACCTCCTCCTTCTCCTCTTCCTCCTTCTCCTCTTCCTCCTCCTTTGCTTCCTCTTTTACCTCTCTCTCTCTCTCTCTCTTTCTCACTCACTCCCTCCCTCCCTCTTTCTCTATCTGTCTATCTGTCTGTCTTTTCTCTCTCTCTCTCTTTATCGCGTCCAACAGCACAAGCCACCCTTTTCCGCCCTTCTTCGACCTCCTTCGACCTACGAACGTTCTCCGCAACTTGACTATCTCCGGAGTTGTGTGTGGCGTTTTGTGTTGTCGGACTCGTCCTCCTCCCATCTATCTATGTATCTATCTATCTCTATCTATCTATCCATCTATCCATCTACCTATCTATCTATCTATATATATATATCTTACTCACTCTCATTTACTCTCTCTCTCCCTCTCTCTCTCTCTCTCTCTCTCTTTCTTTCTTTCTTTCTCTCGCTCATGTTTCCTCTTATTCTCTCTCTCTCTCTCTCTCTCTCTCTCTCTCTTTCTGTCTCTCTCTTTCTCTTCTACGTTTGTGAATTAAACCCCGAATGAGCCAGGCACACCGTTACCATGGACACCAAGCTATGGTTGCCATCGCGATACCAGGCACAACATGAAATCACTTTGACGATTTGTTTAGGGTGGCCATTGATGCCACATCACAGAATCAATTTCACTTACATACAAAATGTATTGTGTGCATGTATATATTTACATACGTTCGCGCACATAAGCATGATTCTCATATTCTGTCTCTCTTTCGATTTTCTCTCTCTTATTCTTTTCTAAGTTCATTTTGCATATACTTAATTTATACACATACTTACGTACATACACAAACATACACACACACACACATATACATATATATATACGTGCATACGCATGTATTTACATACATAAGTACATTATATGTATATTACATTTTTTTTAGCTTTGTCATTGTTCATTCGAACGAATGTTACATATTATTTGGTACTTTTGAAAAATGATTTTTATTTCTTGGAATGTTTCATAATCATACACACACACACACACACACACATATATATATGTATATGTTCGATAAATTAATATTGACAGGAAATGAATAGTATATCGTAAATTCGTTTATTCGTTTATTCGTATATACGTATATTCATATATTTGTATATTCATCCGTTTTTACATTACATTAACCTTTCCTTGTTCTTTCATTTCTACTTTTTGCCTTTGTTCTAATTTGTCTTCTCGTCTTTTCGAGAACAGTGTTGACTGGATTACGAACGGCGTCCATTAACTTACTACGTCGATCCATATCTCTCTTGTCTTCAAGGAACCTTCGAGATCGAAGAAGAAACACGATTAAATCATTCGGGATAACGAAAGTTTTCTTTTTATTTGCCAATCAATTAATATTAATTCAAAATAAATTATCCAATAAATTTTCTTTCCACCTTTCATACGGAATATTTGTACAATAATATAATTTAATATATAATAATTAAATATAATTTTATATATATATATATATATAGAATTCATTCCATTATATAAATAATATTAATAAGAGAAATGTTTAAATATTAAATATAAAAGATAATGTTATTTCATAATGACATTTAAGAAAGAATTGTCAATTAAATTAAATGTCTTTCCTTTCAACGTTAAAAGACTTTAATTCATGATTTTCATATAAAAAGAAAAAAAAAGAAAAAAAGAAAAAAAAAGAACAACAACATCACTTCTCTTTTTTTTTTTGTTATATATATTTATTATAAAATATATGAAAAATAATATTTAATAATTTTATATTATTAATCTCTCTTTCTCT
>NC_140810.1:18682500-18710000 GCF_050613455.1 Vespa mandarinia
CGTTACTTTGCATAATATGTTTGTGGCCTTCATCACGAGCTATTTCTCCCCTCCCATTGGCTCGTCACCAAAGTATTTTTCCTGGAAAGCTAGAATCCGATAAGAATCCGTGGAAGAATTCATCGCAAAATAAACGGACCAATAACGATCCTTCGTTTTTCCTCAAACACGACCCTCTTAGTTTCTCCCTTCCTTCTTCTCTCTCTCTCTCTTTCTCTCTCTCTCTCTCTCTCTCTATTCAAAAGCCCTTTTAGTCATTGGGACTGCCTCTTCTTCTCAGTCACCCTCATCTCCCATGGCGCTCATTGGAGGGTTGAAATCCTATCTGGCCAATGAACCGTACGTCGTTGGGGTCTTTTAACAACTTGAGAGAGAGAGAGAAAGAAAGAAAGAGAATGAGAGAGAGAGAGATAGAGAGAGAGAGAGAGAGAAGGAGAAAATGGTAACAGGTGATCTGAAGCACTTGACATTTGCAGCATCCCCTCATCGTACTTCTCCGAAAGATTATTATATAAACTGAGCCCGAATACACCTGTTTCTGATATCCAAAATATTATCTCGTGATCTCATTCGTATGTATTAAATTTAAAAGAAATTGCATATAGTTATATATACATATATACATACATACATATATATATATATATATATATGTATATATGAAAAACAAAAAAAAATAATCAAAGAATGATAACAATTATTAATAAAATATATACGAACGATTGATTTGTCTGGAAAGATCTTTTCGTAAATATCTCTTATAAATACATGAATATCCATGAATTATAACTTACGTTTTAGGTATTTCGTTAAAAAAAAAAAAAAAAAAAAAAAAATAAAAAGATACAAAAAGAGATATTAACAAAAGGAATAGACAGAATATCAATTTCCCCCCTCCCCCTCCTAACCTTTCCTTTCTCAATAAAAAAAGAAAAAGAGAAAAACGAAAAAGAAAAAATGGAAAAGGAAGAGAGAGAGAGAGAGAGAGAGAGAGAGAAAGAGACTGAGAAAAAGAGAGAAAAAAGAAAGAATTTGTCCATTCAATTTTAATTTTTTCCAAGCGAATTTTTCTACAACAATGCACTCGCATTTCTCAAGGAGGAAGGTTTTCATCTGCGCGGGATCGTTGACCGTTACACACAAGAGATACCGATTAAAACTTGAGAGAAAAAGAGAGAGGCAGAGAAAGAGATAGATATATATATATATATATATATATATATATATAGAGAGAGAGAGAGAGAGAGAGAGAAAGAAAATGATGGAGAGAAAGGTAAAACGCGCGAACGGCAACGCAACGTAATGTAAATGTGGATGCGGTTGGCGCGTGCGCCTGCAGTAGGGCAGGGCAAGACGACAGCTGTTTCAGTCCTCAGGCAACATCGGTGCTGCACCTGCCTACTTGCTTGCCTGCCTGCCTGCTTGCCTGCCTGCCTATTCACCCGCCCTCCCTCCATCCATCCCGCCTGCCTGCTCGGCCGTTCCTTCTTTCCTTCCTTCCTTCCTTCCTTCCTTCCTTCCTTCCTTCCTTCCTTCTATCCATCCTTCCTTCCTTGAACTCTCTTTTTCTCTCTCTCTCTCTCTCTCTCTCTCTCTCTCTCTCTCTCTCTCTCTCTCTCTTTCTCTCTTTCTTTCTTTCTGCTCGCTTGCCTGCTTGCCTGTCTGTTAAAAATCTTTATACATATATATATATATATATATATATATATATATGTATATTACACCTACGGATTATCCCATCCACCTATGTTCCAAGTAGTATGTATCTCTTCTCTCAGCAACAGCAACTACAGCAGCAACAGCAACAGCAATAGCAACAACTGTAGCAGAACGCAAGTTCGCAGAATCCATTCAAGTCCTTTCCTTAGATTTTTACTTACTTTCATTCGATGCAATCTTTCGTAGCGGAATATCGTCTTACGAAATTTTATTTTGATTAAATTATTTATTTATTATTTAAGTATATATATATATATATATATATATATATATATATATATATATAGAGAGAGAGAGAGAGAGAGAGAGAGAAAGAGAGAGAAAGTGTTTGATAATGTATATCATATAGAAATATACATATACATATATATTTTCTTTTAACATTGTTTTATACTAATTTTATTATTTAAAATAAATTAATTTAATTCATCTTATTATTTCACTTATAATAAGTGAACTTAGGTGATTAGATTATTTATGTATGTGACGTAGATATATATGCACACATACACACACATACGCGCACACACACACACACACATATATACTTAATCATAGAATTCTTTATATGATCAGATAATAAATTTTTTTATCAAAGAAATTGCGTTTAGATTAATCGTAATAAATTTAATTAATCTATCCTAAAATCCTATGATCATTAAAAAAAAAAAAATGTATTCGATTGAACGATTTATGTATGTATTTATGTACGTATATATATATATATATATATATGTATATATATATATATATACATATATATATGTATATACGTAATATATTTTACAAGATATATAATGACATATTGCTGAATAATAATTCATTGTTTGCTCGATGTATCTTTTGATACTGTCAAAATGTAATGTAATGTAAATATCTATAATGTATATGAAATATATATATATATATATATTATCAAACGATTGTATAAATTCAACGAATACCTATATAATGATAATCATCGACAAAGAGTGACACGGTCGACAGTATTTCCTGTTAAATGTAAAGAGAAAAACAGTGGGAGTATAAGGTTTATCCCTATCCTTGATCAATCATCCTCCCTCTCTTCCACCCTTCCTTCTATCTTTTTACATAGATACATCCCTCAGCAGATACATATGTATATTGAGTTACTCCATCCACTTTACGATCGATTCCGTTCGAGAAGGCGAACAATACCAACGGACACGACCGGTGCCGCGCGCACCGTTCGTCTCGAGGCCATTTTTCTCGTGAAACGTGACAACCTGCTTAGAGAGGAGTCTTACCTCACCGATAGAGAGAAAGAGAGAAAGAGAGACAGAGAGAGAGAGAGACAGAGAGACAGAGAGAGAGAGAGACAGAGAGACAGAGAGAGAGAGAGAGAGAGAGAGAAACGAACGGACTGATATACAGACAGACAGAAAGACAGACAGACAGACAGACAGATAGACAGACGGATGGACAGACGGACGGACAGACGAATGGACGGACGGACGGACGGACGGACGGACGGAGGGACGGAGGGACAGACAGAGAGATAGAGAAAAAGGGGAAAGAGAAAGAGAGACAAGCCCGCATCGTTGGTTACTAGTATAGTCAATGATGATAGCTATTTCACATTGGAACTAACTGATCAATGTATAATACGCGTTCAGGGTATAGAAATTTTTTTTAGCGAAAATTTTCTCTCTTTATTCGACAGATAGAAATAGTAAGAGTAAGAGATAGACAGACAGATTGTGTGTATGTGAGAGAGAGAGAGAGAGAGAGAGAGAGAGTCTTTTTTATTCCTCTAGAAAAAGAACATAGAGTGTTCAAAGAGAGAGAGAAAGAGAAATAGAGATATAGAGAGATAGATAGAGAGAGAGAGAGAGAGAGAGAGAAGCAACGAGACAGGAAAACGAGCTACCCGCATAAGCAAGCGCAGCACGCGTCATGACGTTTCGCAGCCGGTAAACAAGGAGCCCGAAACGCGAAATCTAACGGGATTTAAAGGTCTACTACTCTTTCTTTCCTTTTTCCTCCTTCCTATATTTGTTTCGAGTCTACATCGTTAACACTTAATAACTCTATTTGTTTGACGTCTTAATCGAAAATCGATTTCTTTTCGTCGTCTAGTTTTCTCTTTCTCTTTTGTTTTCTTTCCTTTTTTTCTCTTTTTTTTTTCTGTTGTTTTCTTTTTTCTCAATATCTCTCACGTTCCAACTTAGAGTTCGATCAGACAGAGATTATATGTGGTACTATAGATCTGGATTAATTGTTCTTTTTATTTTTGTTTTTTTTTCTTTTTTTTTTTTTTTTTTTATTTTGTTCTTTCTTTTTGCTTTTTTCATTAGTTCGTGACACTTGTCAGAGATAAATTTATAGATCTCGAGATGATAAATAGAAATGAGATTGATCATATTTAGAGAGAGAGAGAGAGAGAGAGAGAGAGAGAGAGAGAGAGAGAGAGTGACTCATTATTTTTTTTTTTTATTCATAATAACATGTTCAAACGATCTCAATTAAATATATAGAAAAACACCCCGTATAATAAATAATGTTCGTGATAATATTTGAGTTAATAATCATAAAAGTATCCTATGTTATACAGGGATTCCCATAAAATCATATAATACACTAAATGTTAATTACCATTATGATAATAAACCATTCATTCCAATGGTAATTAACATTTAAAGTTATAACGGGGTTTAATATTAAAAACCACGTATAATAATTCTACGTTATTGTAATGCAGATCGTTGTAAAACATCAGTTATTATAATGCATAATACAACAGTTATAATACATTATTGTAATATAGAATAAATCATCTAACGCAAATTTTTTCTTCTTCTTCTTCTTCTTCTTCTTTTTCAAGATTTTCGGTATTGATTAATCCACTTTTTATAAGTCAAATTAATCAACCAATCGGCCTTCCTCCCCCCCCTTCCCCTCTATACACTCTCCTCCACCTCCAACGATAATAATAGATAATAAACAAAATGATAATAAACACCATGATACTAATGAAAATGTTACTAAATATTACTGTAAAATATTAATAATATTCTATTATGTAAATCAATTCTCCATTATTATAATACACAGATCGATGTGGAAACAGTATAAATGTGTCTTTTGTTTTTTTTTTATTTTTTTATTTTTTTTTATTTTTTTTATCTCGAAATTGATTTAATTCATTTCCGTACTCCCTCTGCCTCTCTCTTCCCCCCACCCCTCATTCGCCCCTCCCGCCGTCATTCCATCCCCGTCCATAATAATGGATAATAAAAAGTAATAAAATGATAATAAATGATGAGTAAATAATAAAAAAAAATAAATGAATAAATAAAATAAAATAACGATAAATGACGATTAGTTAGAAAAGGAAAAATAATAGGGGGCGAAAAGAAAAAAAATTAAATAAAATAAATGATAAACGACGATAAATTAAGAAAGAAAGAAAAAAGAAAGAAGAAGAAGAAGAAGAAGAAGAAAAAGAAAAAGGAAGAAAAAGAAACATAATGCGATACTGGCGAATGAAGAAAAGAAGAAAAAAAAAGAAAAAGAGAAAAAAAAGAAAAGAATCTATAAAATTTAATTAATAATTTCTAACAATAACAATATAGAATCGTCATCATAACAAATACGAATATTGTAATGGCGTTAAAAGGGTTTGTCAGTTAGATAGATAAATAGGTGATAGATATTCATACGCGTAATCATTTTGCAAATTTCACGATCTGACATAACCTTGATATTTCTCGATGACATGTACTATACTAACAGAGCAACTAGTCTCTACGGTTTTTTTTTTCTTTTTTCTTTTTTTTTTTTTTTTTTTTTTTCTATGGCAGGTCGATGCTCGAGCGTTGTAATGCCCTGCCCGCCGACGACTTAGAAGGCGAGCAACGCGCTGTCACGGCAGGCCTACTTCGTCGCGCTTAACGGAAGTCTCTTGACCAATCAATCGGTCGATTCTTGGTCAACGGGTCAGTGATTAAAAGGAGGAGAAACGTTAACGTGCGATCGACGACTAGTATGTCGTTCGAATCTTCGATTAATCTCACCTCTCGAAAGGTATTCAGAATTTTCGATCATTACATATTATAAATAGACAAATATCACACATACAAACATAAACAGAAACGCACACACAAACACACACACACACACACACGCACACACACATATATATGTATGAGCCATTCATAAGTCAAAACTTAATTAATTAACTTTATTTCTTTTTTGGAATCTTTTTAAAATTCAAATTTCAAAGCACCTGACGATATATTTATACTTTCATCTTCTTATTTCTTTTTTCTCACTTTTAAAAAAATTTCACTTTTTATATTTCATAATAAATTTACATAATTTACGTTATTTAATATCATCAGATGAAAAACATTGTTTTGGACATCTAATAAGGAATAATTTATCACAGAGATCAATCTGATTAATCTCTTTGGTATAATTTAAATCGTGTATATATGATGGAAATAATGTCATTATAAATGCAACAACAAAACTGCAATACGTTCTACAATGTTTATATTTGAATTTATATGTTATTAAAGGGAATATTAAAATGAAATAATTATATTATTTCATTTCATTTATTTTAATTATTTGTATTACGTAGTTAATTGATTAGCCAAGTCAACCACTATATATACATATATGTATTAAATATTACACATAATGTATATATTGTACATAGAATATTTATATTAGATGAACTCTTTAATAACATATTAATGCTCTTTAAAGGAGCTCTTTCTTTAATTTTATTTATTTAAGCGTTTAATCTTATTTCTAATCTTATGAGTTTTACGTTTCACGTAACATGACAATCTTTTGTCAAAGAAATTTTTTCAAATACTCTTTTTTCGTGTATCAATGAAAATCTACTATTAATCGTAATAATTGATTCGATTAGGAAAAATTATAAATGAATTAAAAAAAATTGTATCGTATGATAGATTTTTAAAAACATTCTAAAGACGATGAATATCTTTAGAACGTAGAACTTCGAATATCGAACTACGACTTTGAACAATGAAATATTAAAATTATCAGATGAAATTATGATAGTACAAATGATAATACAATGATAATACTATTCTAATACATCGATATCAAGCTCATTATGAAATTATTTCATTAGACGAATAATTCATATGAAAAAAAAAAAAAATAAATAAATAAATTGAATTATTCATACGTAAATATTTAATATATACCATAAGGTATATATCATGATATAACATAATAATAATTTAACATGATTTGTAATAATAATTTTTTTCTAATATACTCTCTAACGATAATTGCAAATAAATGAATGAATGACTGGAATGAATGAGTAGAACACGGGATGACAATTATTATTCTCATATCTGTTTTAATTAAAAGATGAAACGAAGGAAAAAAAAGAAGTACGAAGAAAGAAAAACAAAAGAAATAAATAAATTACATTGCGAGTGAATGAAAAATTACAAATTGGGATGGACGATAGTATTACATAGATACTTACATATTTCCTTTAGTAATCGTAATAATTATCATTTGTAATGTAGAAATATTACATTTATTGATCTAGAAACAAAAAATCTACGTATATATGATATTCTTCGAATAAGAAAAAAAAAAAAAAGAAAAATTAAAAAAGAAAAAAAGATAAAAAAATAACAACAACAACAACGATAATAATAATAATAATAATAATAATAACAAATTAAATATATCACAAATAAAAAGAATATTGATTCTGTAAAAAGGGATGGAATCGTGAAATGAGAGAAGGATGTAAGAAAAAAAAAAATCAGGATAATTCGTCTAGGTGTGTATTTGAGAGAGTGAGAAAGATGATGCGAACGGAATAAGGTTGGAGGGGAAAGGGGGTAGCAGTGGTAGAATAGTGGTGGAGAAGAGTGCAGGGGGATGTACGGTCGAAGGTGCATGATTGAAGTCAAGGGTAGATCCGGCACCCTCGTTAACAATGAACTAATAAAACTAAACGCGCATAGAACTGACTAGTAATATATACATATATATATATATATTTTTTTTTTTCCACACCCGCCGTGTATCCCACCCAACGCGGGATTAATTATCTAATGTGGCAGCAACATCTGTCACTTCTTCATCATCATCATCGCGACCGCGCCTTTATGCCATGCTGTATCATACTCTCCGACTCGTACGTTCTCTTCGTCCCTTGGTGACTTTAAAACTTCAATCTCAAAGGTGAACGACCCTTTTATATAAGTATATATATATATATATATATATATATATATATATATATATATGTATATGCTTGTATATATAGAATAATAACTTCTAAAGGATTTGTATAATTATTTAGATATAGAATATATGTGTGTATGTGTGTATATATTTCTAATAATTTTTATTTAAATTTTATTAGTTTATCAATATGAATGAATAATAAGAGGAATATATTATTATCTATTAATACCATATGTTGAATATTATTATGGTACGACTTAACTATTAATTATTATCAATACTATCACTACAGTACTACAATACTAGAGTATAAAAAAAAAAAAAAAAAAAAAAGAAAAAAAAAAAAAAAGAAAAGAAAAAAAAAACAAGAAAACGAAATACATGCGTTGGTACTTTAAAGTGTTACATATATACGTACATGACGTTACAGAGACTTAATGGGCCAGAAATAACGAGGTAAGACAGATAATCATTAACCAGAAATAAAGAGAGAAAAAAAAAGAAAGAGAGAAAGAGATAAAAGAGGGTAAATTCATTGGTCGAACTTTAATAGTAACATCAGTAAGAGGTGACGATAAGAGGGTATTAGAATGAAAGTTTTAGTGGAACGTAACGATAAAAATCTACTACGCGAGTCTCTTCACCCTTTTACCCCTTTTGCCCACCCTACCTTTTTTCCCACCCCCTCACCCTCCTCCTCCTCCTCCTCCTGATCCTCCACCTCTTATTCCTCACGGTTGAACGTGACCTACACGTCGCTGGCACGACTTAAAGATCCCCAGTTAAGCATAGCCCTTGTGTGCCACGCTCGATATTATTACTTGAATCGATTGCAACGAGGTATTATCGCGTGGTATATATTATATGGCATCGTCATCTCGCATTATATACTGTACGGGCGAGTACCACCGATATTATGTTGTTTAGGACTAACTGTAACGCTTATTTCATTTTACAATCGACTAAGCGCGTCTTTCCATGAGACCGATATTCCTTCTCTCTTTTTCTCTTTCTCTTTTTCTGGCTCTCTCTCTCTCTCTCTCTCTTACTCTCTCTCTCTCTCTCTCTCTCTCTCTCTCTTTCTTTCTCCTCCAAAGCCGATTGACCGACGCGTTAAGTAAAGCGATAAGTGGTACGAGTTGCTTTCTAATATGCCTCCCAAGAATCTTTATGTATCTATATTATATTGTTATTATTATTATTATTGTTATTATTATTACTATTCTTTTCTCTCTTTCTATTTTAAGTAGAAAACAAAAAAGAAAAAAGAAAAAGAAGAAATTAAACATTTCTATATCGCATATAATATAAATTATCATTAATATCATTTGTAATCATCAAATTATACACCAATCTGATTATATCAATCCAATCTTATTATACTATATAATACCGATCTTAAATACTGATCTAATCGTATTACATTGTTACATTTAATCGTAGTACATTTAAATGACAAAGATTTAAAGATATAAACGATTAATGGAAAGAGAGAGAGAGAGAGAGAGAGAGAGAGAGAGAGAGAGAGAGGAAAAAAGGAAAAATAAAAAAATAAAAAAAAATAAAAAAAAAGAAGAAGAGAAAGAAAAACCGACAATAACAACAAAACAACACTATCAATAACCAACTGAACATAATTATCGCATATCGTCAATTGTCGAAAAGCTAATACTATAGGAAAAGAAAAAAAACAAAAAAAAAAGAAAAAAAAGAGAAAAAAAAAACGAAACAATATTATCAAAATTACAATCTAAATAAAACCCTGAAAAATGAATTTTGATTAAATATCGTTATTCCCCGTAGGATTTCTATCAAAGGCGAGGTATATCAGAGGAATTAAAAGAAAAAAAAAGAAAAAAAAAAAAAAAAAAAAAGAAAAAAATAAAGAGAGAAAAAAAAAGAAAGAAAGAAAAAAAAAAACAACGAAGGCCATCCACCTACATGCGTCGGCGTGCCTTTTAAAATAAACGAACTCTATATAAGTATGTACATATATATTGTATGTATGTATGTATGTATGTGTATCTCTTTCTTTCGCACTACAGACAAGTAGTTTGGTGAGTCTCTCTCTCTCTCTCTTTCTCTCTCTCTCTCGTAAAGGCCGAAAGTTCCTTAGCCAGTTTTTCGCTCTCTACTTTACTCTCTCTCTCTCTCTCTCTCTCTCTCTCTCTCTCTCTCTCTCTCTCTCTCTCTCTCTCTCTCTCTTTCTATCTTTCTTTCTTATTCTCTTCGTCTTCTTGAAGAAGGTTCCTTTGGTAGCGTGGTGCCACGCACCCTGACATTATCTCCCGGTTTATTATATAGGTACCTGGTGGCACGCGCCATGCGCTCTGGCCTCGGTAACAGCTGCTCTCCTCTTGCCGAAGAAGAACCGGAGGTGGATGAATAAAGTGAGAGGCACACCTTGCTGCAGACGCGTGCCGGCAGCTTTTCAAGATGTGAGATCCTCCGTCTGTCTGGGCCGTTGCTCCCATATTCTTCTTCCTATCCTATCTTCTTTAAGGAATCGAATATCTAAGGATTAAAACTGGTGGACATTAATAACAAGAGAGAAAGAGAGAGAGAGAGAGAGAGAGAGAGAGAGATTTTATATCTTTTTCAATATATTTATAGTTACTAAGATATCGAGATCTCAAGATCATGATGAAGATCGAGATGGATCGTATGCATATGCACACATACAGACATACATGTATATATTTTCACTCCCTCTATCTTTTTCTCTCTCTCTCTTTTTCTGTCTCTCTCTCTTTTTTTTTCTTTTTTTTTTTTTTTTCTTTCTTTATTTCTTAAAACATTCATACTCGTTTTTATTCATTAACCGTATCTCTTCATCGACTGATCATAATATTAACATGAAAATTATATCAAGAATTTTTCCCATATAACAGGAACAACACTACTAATGCGGATTAAACAGATGGATATTAATATTAAAAAAAAAAAAACAAAAAAAAAAAAGAACAAAGAAAAAAAGCTTTCTATTTGTTGAATCAATATTTTCCAATGACTTTTAATAAGTATATGAAATAAATGATTCGTATTTATAATCAATTATCGATACGTGGATATTAGTGATTCAGTGTAACAAAGATCTTTACAAAAATCTGTTGTTACTATAATTAAAATATTTGTAAATATAATAATTTGTCCAATAGTTTACAATGAACGATTAGTATTTTTTTTTTAGAAATAAAACCCAAACGTAAAAATCTGACACTTTTGTTATTTATAATGAATAATTATATTACGTTACGTTATTTTATTAGAAAAAACAATGATCGAAATATTTATACATAATGATCGTTTAATTTTACAAAATATTTATTATTATCAGAAATGAAACATTTTTTTGTCTTTTTTTCTTTTTCTTTTTTTTTTTTTTTTTTAAACGACACCTTTCTTTCTTTCTTTCTTTTGAACAAGAACACAAAAAAACAAGATCAACCAACGAACGTTAATAAATTTCAACGAGTTAAAACAAGAAAAGAAAAAAAGAAAGAAAAAAGAAAAAAAAAAATGAAGTAAAAAAGCAAACTAAAAAGGAAAGAAATAAAAAGAAATGATACTTGATTATTCGAATTGATTATTCGACGAAGGACTTTAGATTACCTACAGCATCACTTTCGATTATCTACAGCATCACTTTTTGATCTTCTTACAATCTTTCACAAGCACCATACGAGATATATATTTATCTATATATACGTGTATATATATATATATATATATATATATATATATATATATACATGTATATATATCTCTCTTTTTATCTATCTATCTTTCTCTCTTCTTCGAGATGTATGCGAGCAGCGTACATCTGCAACTTACCACACTACTCTCCGAACTCGTGAGCATCTTGCAGATGTGGAATTCGTGTGGTTGAGAGTGTGTAAGAGTTAGAGAACGTTCTTGTTCGCCTGCGAGGTGTATTCATCTTTGGAGCATATAGAGTGCTGGCACCTGCTACTCGGAGTTAACAACCAACAAAGACTATTCGTGAGTCTTCAAAAAAAAATTTTGTTTTTTATATATACCCATATACATATATATATATATATATATATATATATATATATTAAAAATTTAGTAACATCATTTTTAAAATGATGTTAAGATTTTGAAAGAAATGACATTATCAAATCTTTTTCTTCTCGTTTCTATTTTCTTTCTTTCTTTCTTTCTTTCTTTCGTTCTTTCTTCTTTAAATCATCGTTTTTCGATCTAAGGAAAAAGAACATACGTCGTAAGAAATTTCATGTATATTTAATGATTTTTCGATGGAAATGTATAAGAAGAAAAAAAAAAAAAAGAAAAAGAAAAAAAAAAAAAGAAAAGGAAGAAAGAAAAAATTTTGCCGAACAACAATTTTCCTCTTCATAACGATATTAGATTTGTGTTTGACGTTTATGTTCGGGCGCGTGTGTAGAAAGAGAGACGCAGAAACGATAAAAAATAAAATGGATAAATGTACCACCCGATATTATATATGTACAATGAATCGACTTATTCCAAAGCACATAGGTATTTCCTCGTGGTTGGATGTTACTGACAATAACTGACTGATCGAAAGAAGGCAGCTGGACCTTCTTCGAGTCATCTGCCTCTGTAGCTCGCGATGCGATAACTATCCCCCTTCTCGTTTCGAGCAACATTAATGGATATTTATTATCAGCATCAAAGGTGGGTACTGAAAAAGACAGCTGACTCAGAAAATACCGTGGCTGATCACCGACGAATGATGCTTTCGAAAATCGTCATATGAGAGAGACAGAGAGACAGAGAGAGAAAGAGAGAGAAAGAGATACCTTAACTAGCTGTCAGACAAACTCGATTTCTTTTGAAAATCATCACCTACTTTCCTCCCCACCCCATCCCAACCCTCTCCTTTTTTCTTACTCGTGAAAATAGACAAATATTATTGCTACAATAAAATGAAATAATGTATGATAATATTGTTTCTTTTTTTTCCTTTTCTTTTCTTGTATATATCCATTTATATGTCCAAGAAATATCATAAATTTTAATATGTACAATATGTTTTGAATTCGATCAGTAAACAACAACATCTAAGATAAATCATTATATTATCGTAAATTAAAGTTTATTAAGTAAATTAAATTAAATTAAAGAAATATATATATATATATATATATATATATATATATTTTGTCACGGGTTATTCTCTAAAAATATATTTTAAATTATAAAAAAGAATTATTTTTCCTTCATATTTTTCTTTTGTTTTGTTTTTATTTTGACGAGGATAAATATAATTATAATAATTACTTTTTCTTTTTCTTCTTTTTTCTTTATTATTCAGTCACTGTAGACAAATAATTTTATAAATAATTAAAACTATAACGTTATGATATTATTTCGATACGAATAATACGATAAAATATTCGTAAAGCTTCCATTTAATTATTCTATATTTTTATTAAATAACGATTATTATAAATACGTTTATTTCTAATCGGTATAAATAATAATACAATCAAAAGTTTTATCCAAAAAAAGTTCGATAACTTTCATCATATCTTATTTTAAATGCTGAGTTGATTAAACGTCAAAAAAAAAAAAAAAAAAAAAAAAAAAAAAAAGAAAGAAAAAAAGAAAGGAGAAAAAAGAACCGAAATATATCGATCGAATTAATAACAATTCCGTAATCACTGACTCGCATATACATGTGTATATATTATCATCAATATATGGATTATATAAATATAGATATAACGGATGTATATAATAATGTTAATATAATTACTAAATGAAAAGAATTTAATCATTGGTTACGAAAGACTAAATGAAGTGACGTAAAATAAATATTTGACCTATACATACACCGCGAAAGATCATCCTCCCTCGCAATCCTATCCTATTCTATTCTATCCTACCCTATACTATATACTTATTCTATATATGTTGTATGTGTTATGTGTATATCGTTGTAAAGGTAACCTGACTATTGAAAAGAGCAGTGTGGGAAGTGTATACAAGTAGAGGGTGAGAAACGAGATGACGATATTATGTCACCCGGAAAGGCGGGAGATGTTCTCTCCTAATAATAATGGTCTCTCTCCCATGATCAGATAGGAAATTGCATAAGGGATGTTTAACGATGGGGTGGGAAGACCCACAAGTTAAATGCCACACTCCTAAATGTCATGGCAGCATCCCTCTAATAGACTGGTACCCATTTACTACCGGCGCCAAAGTAGATTATATACAGATAAATAAATGTTAATACATCCGTGAAATATTCTAAGACATATCTACATATACATATATATATATATATATATATATATATATATAATTTTTTTTTGTCACCTTTTATTTTTTAAAAATATTTTTTTTTTAATTCTAAAAAAGAATTATTTTTCCTCTTTTTTACTTTTTGCATCTTTTGAAATTAAATGTAATTACAATAATTACTCTTTCTTGTCCGTCATTGTGGACATAATAATGTTTAAATAATTAAAACCGAAACGTTATAATATTATTTCAATACGAAAAAAAAATATATATATGCATATGTATATGTGTGTGTATGTGTGATATATATATCTATTTATCCAAATTGTTCTTATATTTTATTTATTTTTATTTAATTTCACGATAAATTTTTACGCTTTCGATGAATTGTTATAGAAATAAAGAGAAAACAAATTTTTTTTTTCTTTTTTTTTTTTTTTTTTTTTTTTTTTTTGTTAAAATAAGAAATATAGAAAATAAGAGATAAAACGTTTTGAATTCTACGCCCACAATTCTAACATTAAAAATCTAAATAATATATACATATATATTATTTATATAATACTTTTATTTTGATAATAAGAATTCAATAATAAGAATTACAATAAAGAATTTGAAAGAATTCAATTTAATTATTAAATCATTCGTACGATATACATACTATCTATCCATGTATCCCCATGTATATAGACATGGATATACATACATACATATGTATGTATGTATATAGACAAGTACGTTGACGTATTGAAAAGGAGAGGTCGTAGCTACCAATGTGAAAACGTGTCCACCAAGAGTGGTCGATAACGGGCAAGGAGAGAAAGAGATAGAAAAAGAAAGAGAGAAAAAGACAGACACACAGACAGACAGAGAAAGAGAAAAAGAGAGAGAGAGAGCTCAGAGACAGTAGGATGTTCATTGGACACCGTATATCCTGTTATTCGCTCCGCTACAGAATAACGAGCTCATCGCTAAAATCATAACAACGAATGAATTGTGATTCCATTCGGGTTAACATCTCGTTTCAACTACGCATCCGGTTACAGCCACATCGAAAGTGTTAACCAACCACCACCACCACCACCACCACCATCACCACCACCACCACCACCATCACCACCACCATCAATCGTTGTTCTTCGTACGGCATTTCATGAACGAATGAACAAACGAACGAACGGAAAGATCTTCAGAGTCTCTAATTCGATATAAAGATATAACAATCTTATCTCGTGAAAATGAATTCTTTAATATCAATCGTGTATACGGTTACGTTCTCTTTTAAATCACGGCAATAAGAGACACGCGAGTTATGTAGCGCACGATTAAAAGGGTACACGTTCAATTTTATATATATATATAAATATATACATAAAATCATATACACATGTATGTATTTGCATGTTTACTACAAACGTAAGTAAGTATACATTATCTATATACATATATAGTATGTATGTACGTGTGTGTATATGTGTGTGTGTGTGTGTGTGTATGTGTAACAATTGAAAATCTTATTCGTATATAATTAATAACAATCGTAGAAAACGTGAAATAAACTAATTATTCGAATTAAATTAACGTTTAATCGATGTTACATTTTTAATTAATTCATTAATTAATCCTCTTGACTCATTTGGAAATATTAGATTTTATAAACGATCGTTATCGTGGTTAATGTATTTATCTATTGTATAGAGAAAAATTATAGAGATCATTATTATTATTATTATTATTATTATTATTATTATTATTATTATTATTATTATTATTATTATTATTATTATTATTATTATTATTAAATTATTTTTATTATATATTTATTATTATGATTCAAGTTTAACAATCGAGAGTTTCGACAAACAATCGACAAACAATCGTGACAAATCGTCTTTACCTGTTTGTCGTCTCAAACGAATCAGTCATTGTTCACCTCAAAGTCGTCCTCGTCGTTGTCGTTGTCGTTGTCAACGTCGTCCTCGTCGTCCTCGTCGTCCTCGTCGTCGTCGTTGTCGTCGTTGTCGTCGTTGTCGTCGTTGTCGTCGTTGTCGTAGTCGTTGTTGTCGTAGTCGAGAGATCGAAATCATAATACGAGCTTGTAACCGTAGGTATGCAGAGCTTGTGGAGGCTAAAGTATTACCGATGACTCAGCCAACGACGTGGAATGTCGCTAATGAGTCGCGCCAGTCAGTCATAAGGCGAAACACGAAGGTCTGCGTCCATTTAACCAAACGTTTTTCCGATTTCATGAGAAAAGTTAACTTCGTATTTACGATCGTTACGAACTAACAAGGAGATAAATAATATTACGAAAATTATTTCAAAACAAATGAAAGAAAATCTAATTCAATGTGTTAAATATACACAAATATATATACATATATATATATATATATCTGTCTAATGATTGGACAAATATCAAATTTTCATCAAAATAAATTAAATATGTTAATATATGTATTATACGTATGTACGATACGTTTGCTGTTAATGAGTTCGCTACTCATTGTATCTAAATAGTTTTAAGCTATATCGATAATGAGATTTTAATGGTGTATATTACAAGAAAAAAAAAAGAAAAAAAAAAGAAAAAAAAATGAAAAAAAAAAAAGAAGAAGAAGAAGAAGAAACGGCAAAGAAACGGCAAAGAAACGGCAAAAGAAACGAAACTAACGGCAAGAAAAAACGGTCCGATACGTGACACATTATTTCTTTTTTTTTTTTTTCTCTTTAAAAATGGCGAATGAAATAGTTTAATTTGAATTATACCATTTTTTTTCCACCAAAGTATAGAGTACAATGGGTGGAGGGAGAAAGAAAAAAAAACAATATCGTTATATTATTTCCCTCTCCCTTTCCCCTCCTCCCCCCGCCTTCCCAAAAAAAAAAAAATATAATACAACGGCGTATAAAAAAATCTAATTTGAGTTATATTATAGCTGTCTGAAAAATACGTATGTAATATGGCGGCGGGTGGGAGCGAGGGAGGGGGAGCAGGGGAAGGAAACGGTCTATGTCGAATTATAGCCAGAGTTGTCTCAAAAAAAAAAAAAAAAAATAAAAAAAAATAAGAAAAAGAAAAAAAAAGAAGAAGAAGAAGAAGAAGAAAAAGGCAGAAAAATGAAACCTGTTCGTGTAAGAGCGGTACCTTGAATTCACGCGAGTAGTACACGTCTATCGTGGGAAACTAGCGTAGTATCTTTCAAGAGCGCTCGTACGTTCTCGTAGTATTAGTGTTTATATACAGATGGTAGAACAATGCATAGGACTGTCGGTGCTCGTTCCGCATTGCTGCCTCTAAGATCATCAGCAGCTGTGTGGCTACTACACTCCTATGCCTATGACTTCTTTTGCACTAACGTAACGTGTCCATGTCCTCTACCTATATTCTCTTAGATATTCAAGCGAGTAGTACTTGGACGATGAGGAGAAAAAAGAAAAAGAAGAAAAAAAAAAAAAAAAAAACAGAAAAGAAAAAAAAAAAAGAAGAAAAAGATGAAGAAGGGGAAAGAAAAAAAAAAGGAAAAGAAGAAGAAAGAAATGAGTAGAAGTTATAGAGAAAAAGTCAAAAGGAAAGAAAAAAGTCAAGAAGGATATCAATTGCATTAACCCAAGAATAGAAATTATATATATTTCTTTTCTTTACAATACATCACCAAAGATGGACGAAATAGCGAAAGGATTGACAAAAGAGCGAGCACGTTTTCTTCCAACTTTGTTACGTAACCATCATCAATCTGTTTCCCTCTTAAGAGTTGTAACCTCGATTCCAACGAACATGTCTCTCCATAGGGAACAATGGTTTCATTACGACATTACACAAAACGGGGCGGAGTGTGGATGGTGGGGGGTGGGTTAGAGTAGATGGATGGGTGGGTGGGAGGTGAGGGAAAGGTTGGCAAATGGATGTTGAGAGGTTGGAGGATTGGTAACGTCGACAGCATCAGTAATAGTCACGAGAGATTCTATTTGTCTCTTTGTCCTTTCTTTTCTATTAAATTTTTCACAGAAAAACCTCTGTGTAAACGTTAACACGATTTCCACGAAAAGTCTCATATAGTTTTACGGAAGAGAAAGATAGATAGACAAAGAGAGAGAGAGAGAGAGAGAGAGAGAGAGAGAGAGAGAGAGAGACAAAGAGGGAGAGAGAGTGAGAGAGGTATTATACGAAGAGGAAAAGAGGAGAGCAAAGCAGAACGAGGCGACGAGCGAGGTCTCTGGGTATTGATCGCACAAGCCGCTGCTGCCTGCCTTGATTTTACTCCGCTCGGAGGAGGACCAATACTGGATGCTATAGTAGTGGTACACGTAACCCATCATATATATATATAGATATATATAGATATATATATATGTGTGTGTGTGTACATATCTATCTATGTATTTCACACATTTGAACGTGAACTATAGGTACTGGATATGTACACACCTCTGGTATACAAGGAATAAGGGATCCAAGCTGTGGGCTCGTTCCCAAACGGAGGATACACGATGTAGGTACTTTTCGTAGCTAAGCAACCTGGATTAGTTCCAGCTGTAACCACACCCTCGGATTGACCAATTTATTATTCATCTAACAGAACGTTCTACACCTCTCTCTCTCTCTCTCTCTCTCTCTTTTCTTCTCTCTCTTTCTCTCTCTCTCTCTCTCTCTACATCTATGTATTGCGCGTTACTATACCGCGTTACTTTTACCAAGCAACGTGGAAAATATAATAAAAAAAAGTTATCGTCGATGTGCCCAATGATTCGAGATGTTTCTTTTTTTTCTTTTTTTTTTTGTCCTTTTTTTGCCCAGAAAGTGACCTATATCATATACGGATAACCTCTCCTATTAATAGAGATATATTAGAGACATATTTTCTAATCTATCGATCATTCTCTATCTAGTGATCAAATAATTTATTATCTAAAGGATATATTAGACTATCTTCTAGATTATCTTTTAACTAGATTATTATTATTATTATTGTCATTATTATTATCATTTTTTATTTTCCTTTTTCTTTGTTCATCTTTATTCATCTTTGTTCGTCCAATTGAAGTTATCATACGTGTAAAAAATTAAGATCCAATCGTCGGAATTAATAAATATAGTATTCGAAGATTAACATAAGTTATAAAGAAAGGAATTGATCTTTAGGTCCTAAGATAGGAAGTAGAAAGGCGAGAAGTCGCGAGGAAGCCTTAATGATCGAACGCTTCTTCCCCGAACACGGGGAATCTGATTCACGAGGCGGCGGTGGCAGAGGGTCGGCCGTACGGGGTTAGGCGGGGGTTGGTCTGTAGGCTAAAGTCAGATCTCCAAGGTTTCATAGGTGTGTTGGGTACAAACGGTTGCCAAGTAACGGCTAGGGAGGCAACCGGTCAATACCTCGCTTCTGCTGCTGGCTTACCTCCGCATGAGCTAAAACGTCACCGGTGGAGAGTTGCTCTCCACCTGTCCCTCCCTTCCTTTTACTTCAAACCTCTCCCTCCCTCCCTCCCTCCCACCCTCTCTCTCTCTCTCTTTTTCTCTCTATCTAATCTTTCCTCTCTCACCCTCTCCCCACATGGCTTTCAACGACACCACCAGCAGCAGCCCACCGACATCAACCATCCTCTTTTTTCCTATCATCGACCTATCGAAGTCCAACGCAAGACCCGTTGACTCGGCCAGAGTCCCTCTAACACGTTCTTGATTTTATCTAACTACGACGAAAATGCGTATCGTTCGTCTAATATATCCTTTAACTCATCTCACTTTTGCAATGTCTCCTGACAAATAACATACGTATACCGAATTGTTCTTATCTTCGATTTTAATCTGTAAGTATCTAAATACGTATTCATTCCTTTCTAACAATGTAACATATATACGTATATATGTATATACGTATATATGTGTATGTAATATCATTCTGATTATGACAAATTTTAATCGGGATGATGGCAAATGTGAAAGCTTATCATCTCTGATCGGCGACCCACTTAATAGAGATAGAAAGGGATAGAGATAGAGAATAGATAAATGGAAAAGAAATAGTAAAAAGAAGCAAACAACTTTATTACCTATTCGAAATCCTCATGAATTTTTTAAAAGATGTAACATCTGTCGATGATAAATCTAAAAATACTATTCTCTTTCTCTCTCTCTCTCTCTCTCTCTCTCTCTCTCTCTCTCTCTCTCTTCTGAAATAATAAATCTATCTAAAAAAAATAAAAAAAGGAAAACGAAACGAATTCAATTAAAAAAAAAAAAAGTTCGAATATAAAACGAGACAAAACAAAAAAGCAAAGGTTACATATACACCCTCGCATGGGAAAAGGGGGACTAAAAAGAGAGAGAAGGAGAGAAAGAGAGAGAGAGAGAGAGAAGAAAGATAATAAAAAAAAAAAAAGAGAAAAAGAAAAAAAAAGAAAGAAAGAAAAAAAGAAAGCCCTCTGAAAATTTATCTTACTCGTCGCCGGGAATAGTACACACCCAATCCACCCGTCCATCTTCCCACTTCTGTGCTCCTCCTACATATATAGATATACGTTTCCCTAACACGTACATAGACATATGTATACGTAACCATCAACGTCCGTGTGTTGGTGTTTTCCTATCGGTGGCGACAGTCCAGCCACCGAGCTCGTTTCCCGGAACCGCAGTCACGGGACACCCCGTGCAGAGGGGAAGCCCCTGGGACAAGCAAAAGGGGTTGCTCTTCTCTCTTTCTCTCTCTCCTTCCCTCTCTCTCTCTCTCTTTCTCTTTCTCTCTCATTGTTCGTCGCTCCTCCCACCACCAGCACCATCCCTTCTGTCTTTCTCCAGCACTCCCTACTCTCTCTCTCTCTTTCTCTCTCTTTCTCTCTCTGTCTCTCTCTCTACTCTTGCTTTCACAGCACCACCCACGCTCACATTGCCACGCGAGAGTACCGCCGTCTATCCGGAGCCATCCTTCCCCTCCGCCCCTCCCCACCTCTCAACAACCCATACCCACGCCCGCCTTGCCCCTTGCTCCCTCTACCCGCTATCCCCACCCCACCCTCATGTCTTTCGTTAGGGAGACGAACGCTAACGTGCACGCTTACACCGCTGTCTACGGCAGCTACCGCGGTTTTCTTTCCTTCTCTCTTTCTCTTTCTCTTTCTCTTTCTCTTTCTCTTCCTTTCTTTCTCTCTTACTTTTTGACTCACGATGACTCTGCAGACTCGCCACCTCTCTCTCTCCCCCCATCTCACTCTCTCTCTCTCTCTCTCTCTCTCTCTCTCTCTCTCTCTCTATCTCTATCTCTCTTTTACTCTCTTGACGGCACAGGAAACACCGACGTTAAAACGCCAAAGCTATTATCGGCCGACCCGACCCCTACGCTTATTTTACGAAAGAAAACGGGAGTCCTTCGACGTTAGCGAATCTTTTTCTCGAAATTCGATCGTTCCATTTCGTACGTAGAGTTCGATTCTTTTTTTTTCCTTTCTTTCCTCTTTCCTTCATACCATATATCAATTGGAAAATAGATATTCCATCTAATAACTTTATTTATATGTGATAAAGGAGAACAACGCGCTTACATGGTTTATACATACGTACGCATACATACGTGTAACGCTTTCATTTCATTCATCGATGATGTATATATATATATATATTTTCTAAAAGAACAACACGTTTGCATATGTATCCATATGCATGTGTAAAAGTTATCGATGATATTCATATTTTTTTCATAATAAAAAGCGTATCTACATCGAAAGAAATTATATTACCAATGAGAAAAATTCAGTACACGTCTCGGTATAAGAGTGCGTGCTAATTCGAGAGAGTTTTCTATTTAAAAGGAAAATGTATCTCACGCGAATCCCTCGTCAACGGTCACAGGTTATCCACCACCAACACCAACACCAACACCAACACCATCACCATCACCATCACCAATACTATCATCGCCATCATAAGAAGAAGTAGAAGAAGAAGAAGCCAGGTTACTGTTCTCTCGTTCCAGTATACTCTACTTTTACTATATCCTTCGTTCCTCACCTGCGTTCACCTGTCTTCCGTTTCGTTCGCTCTCTTCGCCAATCGGCTTTTTTCCATTCGGCTCCGACGACGACAACGACGACAACGGCAATTCTTATTGTTCTTATTCCAATTTTGATAATTCTATAACTTTCATTTTATTTATTTATTTTTTATTATTTTTATTTATATTTTTTATTTGTACACACAGATATATATATATATATATTTGTTTATTATTTTTATCTCTTTCTTCTTCACTTCTCTTTTCTTTTCTTTTTCTTTTTTTTCCTTTTTTTAATCTTTTTCTTCTTTCTTTTTTTTTCTCTTCCTTCTTTACGAAAAAAAAAAAAAAAAAAAGGAAAGAAAAAAAAGAATATCGATTTCTTCGAACAATTCAATTCCGTATCCGCTGAATTTGCGCAAAAATTCAGCAACGTCGGACATTGTTCTTGGGTGCTCAAAAGAAGTAACCGATTTCTTTTCTTTCTCGTTTACGACAACGATACATCACCTGTCTCGTTCAACTCCAATATATTTTACTCCTTCCATTTTTCTACTTCTTTCCTTCTTCTTCTTCTTCTTCTTCTTCTTCTTCTTCTTCTTCCTTGTATATGGAACACACACCTACTAATCACGTGTACTTACGGACGCACATATTTTCTGTCATCTTCGAATTCTCGCTTAGCCTCGCGAAATTAACTTATTTTCGAAATTTCCAAATCGAATTTATCTGCTTCAATTAAAAAGTACAAAAAAAGAAAAAGAAGAAGAAAGAATAGAAACGAATTAAAGATAAAATCATAACTCGTATCGCGATCAACTATTATTATATTTTCCTTATCATTTCGTATTTGTCGTCGAAAAGGAAAATTGTTAATTTGAAAATTTTTCAATTAAAAAAAAAAAGTAAGAAAGAAAAAAAAAAAAAGAAGAAAAAAAGAAAAACGAATGACAAAAATCCCTTTATATCGCAATTAAATATTATACAAAATAATTATAGTGTTTCTTATGTTATAACGTATCATCATAATATATAATATATAAATATATATAAATTATTAATACCTCTTAATTTCTATAATAGTAAGAATTAAAAGTAATTGGGAAAAGCATTGGGGAAAAAAAAGGAAGGAAGGAAGGAAGAAAGAGAGAAAAGGAAAAAGATCATGTAAAAGAAAGGCCGAACAATTATTTAGATCTTTGTTTTTTGCTTTTTCTTTGGTTTGTTTTTTTTTTTTTCTTTTTAACGACGCTAAACGAAACGATAAAGAAAAAAGAAAAAAAGAGAGAGAGAGCGAGAGAGAGAGAGATGGAAGAGAGAGAGAGATGGAAGAGAAGAAAAAAATGGATGCTGCTGATCCAACAACGATATTCTCTCATTGTCAGTGATTCATACGAGAGCCCGACGACCTACATTTTACGTCAGCAAAGAGTTTACACATAGAGCGACTAATTATCATCGTAGAAGGAGAAAGGAAAAATATTCTTGACTATGCATATATCACGTGCACTAGCGCACCGGTGAAACATGCTCAGTGAAAATGCTAAGAGAAGAGAAAATTATTCTTCCTCGTTTGGGATTCGCCGTTTCCCCGTAACATGAAATATTCTACATCGAATGACGCCAGTTGCTACTACTATTAATATGCGATTGGCATACTACCTACAGCACATCGTCTCTAGCAATGGTTTATTACTAGCACAACAAATGAAATATAATCGTGCTCGTTAATTCCAACGTGGCAAACTCTAGTCACGTAATTTTATTAACTCGGTGAACGAAACGTTTATCGAATTTGTTTACATGATATTATGAACATAAATATGTGAATATAAAATATAAGCTCTTTTCTCAAAGTGTTAACGAATTGAACGAAGAAGATGAATCGTCTATGATTGCAAATTTAATCATCAAAATTGTCGACGATTATTCAAAAGATCGTCGAAAAAGGAGGAAAGAGAAAAAAAGAAAAAAAAAAAAAAAAAAAAAGAAAAAGAAAAAGAAAACAAAGAAACGAGAGAAGAAACAATTTATCAAATTAATCAGATTAAATAAAAATCATGAGCTGAAAAAGAAGTTTGCTCGATGATATCGAATGTTAAACATTTTCATAGTAATCGCTTGAAATCGATCAATCAATTTTATCGATTCATAACTTAATAAAAAAAAAAAAAAAAACCGTAAGAAAGTTATTCAATTAAATCCTAAACTATTGATCTTGTGTCTAATTTATTACGAAAAGACTAATTTACCTTCGAGAAAGTTATTTAGAAACTTCGATTTTTTTAAAAAGACGAAACAACGTCTCGAAAGATATATTCCTTCGTTGTGGTCCAAGCAGAAGTAACGATCGATCCAAAGAACCGAAATTGGCTTCTTTTCTTTCTCTCTTTCTCTCTCTCTCTCTCTCTCTCTCTCTCTCTCACTCTCTCACTCTCTCCCTTTCTTTCTATATCTCGCGAAAGACACGCGAAGTTTCTTCGATCGTCGATTCGAGAGTGTTCCGTATAGAAACACCACACTTCTATTTCATCGAAAAATTTTTCCACGTAATCTTTTTACGTATCTATTTAGATGAAATTCAGTAGAAAATAAAACATATATAATATATATATATATATATATATATATATATATATATATATATTATATGAAATTAAATAGAAAATAAAATAGAGAGATAGAAATAGATATACATATATACATATACATATACATATATATATATATATATATATATTTGTATATCTATTTAAATGAAATTAAATAGATATATGTATATTTAAATAGAAATATATATATATATTTAGATGAAATTAAATGGAAAATAAAATAGAGAGATAGAAATAGATATACATATATACATTTATATATATATATATATATAGAGAGAGAGAGAGAGAGAAAGAGAACGCAGATGTTTATTTTTGCTTCCGAATGTAGCAAGTGAAAAAGCGCTTGGTGAAAAAGAGGGAAAGAGAAAGAAAAAACATAGAAAGAGAGAGAAAGAGAGAGAGAGAGATAGGAACGCATTAACGTGCATATAACACGACTCGCGGCCGTGTGTGGGTCCACCTGAGCGAGCAGACGAGTGAGTGAGCACGGAGGAGAAGGTGTCTCACATGGGTGCCTCTGTTCCCTGCAACACGAGTCCCACAGATGGGGGAGACATCCGGGCAGCTGACGTTCAAATGAAACTGACTGACTGACTTCGGCTTAACCGACTCCACATCCTCCTTCGATTAAGGAGAACTACGTCCGGAGAAGTCGTGCCAGAGAGTAGTGAAGATCGTAGGGGGATTTTTATGTACTTTCAATACAATTATTTTATTTCGTTAGATATTGAAAGATCTTTACTCTTAATATTGATCTATCAAATCTAATTTCATTATCTCGTTACATATAAGTACACAAGGGTACAATAATCAAATTCATTACGAAGTTAACGTACGATCATGAAATATCGACGTACTATATTATCTACAAATATAATTATAAATAATCTATCCATTTGATACAATATTATCGTGTATTATTTCTATATATTTTTTGTCTTGTTTATTTCTTTTTCTTTTTTTCTTTTTTTTTTTTTTTCATCCTCATATCATATCGAAATCTTAATAAAATCATTTAACCAACGTTCTCCGATATAAACGTACCTTTGGAGTTTGTTAATTATTTCAATTGTTTCTTCTTCTTTTTTATTAATAAAAAAATATATCGTATCTATAATCTTAATTAAATTTTATATATATATATATATATATATATATATATAAGTTAATCATTAGTAGACTTTGTTATTTATGTCTCAATTATTAGAAGTGACACCGGGTATATAAAGATTTTACATATATCGTTCACACGAGTCATAAAATGATCTTTTTTATTTTTTCAACAAACTTTCTATACTTACACGATTTATCATCGAATTTTGTTTGAATTTATTTCGAAATTTATCATCAAAGAGAAGAGATATGATCGTCGAAGAAGATCTTTTGAATCTCACTCTCTCTCTCTCTCTTTCTCTCTCTCTTTCGCGATCGTCTTCGAATCCTGCTGAGTATAAAAGGATCATTTTGCCGCTTGTATTACTTTACACTGACGTTTGAAATACGAAAGAAAATCTCCGTAATACGAACTTTGCATCGTCTTACGATCTACACTCGAACGGATATATCGATCTCTCGTAAAGAAAAAAATAGAAGAAGAAAAGGAAGGATAAGAAAAGGAGAAAGATAAAAAGAGAAACTAATAGACTTTCCAAGATATTTTATCGAATCGATAATCGATCGATCTATCGATCGATCAATAATGATGGATCGAAAGAAAGAAATTTTGTAAGAGCAAGTACGATTGAATTCTCGTATTTATCCGACAAAATGGTAAACGTTGATTACCAATGCAACCATTGTGAGTGCTTCTCTATTTTTCTCTTTTAAAAGACTATTGTTTGATTAGCTCACGCAAAAGAAACCCGATAGAAACGGCTAATCGGTACGAGTGGGTCATCTCAATTGCTACATGTATGTTCAGCGAGAAAGACAGAGAGAGAGAGAGAGATAGAGAGAGAGAGAGAGAGAAAAAGGGAGATAGAGTGGGAGAGAGAGAGAGAGAGAGAGAGAGAAAGAAAGAGAGAGAGAGATCTGTTTCGCTAATCCAACATGGAGAATCTAAAAAGAATGAGCGCGATTGAATCTAAAAAAAAGAAGAAGGAGATTAAAACGGATTTATTAACAAAAGAATAAAAAAAAAAAAAAGAAAGAAAAGAAGAAAAAAGATCGAACTATAACTAAATAAAAACAAATTAGAAACCTTGATAGCCTATCTAATCTGCAATCCAAACAAAATAATATTGACGATCCAAAAGAAGAGGAAAAAAAGAGAGAGAGAGAGAGAGATATATATATATATATATATATATATATATATATAAGGAGAGAGAGAGAGAGAGAGAAAGATGGAGAACCACTTAGCCGATTAAAATGTACAATTTCACGGTTTCGCGAATATTCCAAAGGCGTACACAAGTTCAAAAGAGGAAGAAATGAGGAAACAAAGAGAGAGATAGAGAGAGAGAGATAGGGGGAGAGAGAGAGAGAGAGAGAGAGTAGAAAAAGATAGAAAAGAGTAAAGAACGACGGTTTCAGGATAACATTTTGCTACGGGCGCAGGATACCGAAGTGGTGTTAGAGATGGAGTGCGCCATTTGCGAGAGGGGAGAAAAGAGGAAGGTGCGCGCGTGCACGCTCGAACGCGACAAGGAAAGAGAGAGAGAGAGAGTGAGTGAGAGAGAGAAAGAGAGAGAGAGAG
>NC_140810.1:18712500-18722500 GCF_050613455.1 Vespa mandarinia
AGCAAGAGTTTATTTTTAAACTCGCCTAACTACGATCTCTTGATTATCTCATCCATAATAATTCTCGATTAACATTAAATACATAGGTAGGTACTTACTTTAATGAGAGAGAAAGAGAGAGAGAGAGAGAGAGGACCTCTTCGCGTATTGTGTTAAATTAATGAATTAATTTATTAATAATTAAATAATAATAATAATGAACAATAAAATATATTGAAAAATAATCCTTGATAGAGATCTTTCTATCCTATATTATTTAGCAGAATTAAAGTTGACAATAATGATCTTTATAAATGTTATTATATGTTCTAAACGCCATGTTAAATTGTTAAATTATGAAATGTAATTGATGATTAATATAAAAATATCCTAAGTGTAACACCTGTACAACTTGATTTAATTAATTAATGCTTAAAGTTAACTCTGAAATGCACAGGTATACATATAACCTTAGATAAGAGAGTCAAAATCAATAATATCTCGAAACAGGAATCGGAATATGTTTTCACCTACATATGTATATATATATATATATATATATATATATATATATGTATATATATATATATATTTATACATACATCGACGAGCCACGCTCCACTACGGATAACGCAATTGATAATTTTCTCCGTTCTTCTTTCTCTCGATGAGAAATCTATAATTTCGTTGGATACTCTGATCAACGTTACGCCCATTACTACTTTATTCATACGTTGCGAGCCTATCTCCGTTCATTCCTGAATTGTCCCTGTATATGTTACGAGTGTCAGAGGTTCTCCGTGAAAAAAAAAAACAAAAAAACAAAAAAAAGAAAAGAAAAAAAAAGAAAAAATAAATAAATAAATTAATTAATTAATTTAAAAAATATATATATATCGATTATAAAATCGTGAATATTACAACCCTTATCTTGGTACTGATACTACTTAAAATAATCATTAAAAAAAAAAAAAAAAAATATATATATATACACATCATTAATTAAATGACGTTTACTTAAAAAAAAAAATGAAGTAATATAAAAGTAACAAAATATAATCGATATAATAAATGACAATGAAAGAAAGTACGTACATATATATTACATATGCATTAGGTAAAGAAAGAAAGAAAGAAAGAAATAAAGAGAGAAAAATAAAAAGAATGAAAAAAGAATATTTTTCATTCGTAACTTTCAAAGGAGAACCTCTGTCCTACTCTTATAGTGATTATCGTTTAGCGGATAGTCGCGAGTTACGATGGCAATACGGGAAATGCTACACTCATCCACCCTGGCCAGGCAGAACGACCGTTACATTGTAAGTTCTCGCTGACTATACATATTCTCTCTTCTGCATCAATGGCCCGGCCCCCCGGGCCCGGCCGGCCGGTCGGTCGGTCGGTCGGTCGGCCAAGTGGTGATATCGGAAAGTAGAAAGAACACTGAAAAAAATCCGTAAACAGGAACGATCGATATATTTCTTATTTCTCGGATGAATTCGATTGTTTTCAAAGAACTAAATCTTTTAAATTACAAAAGTTTAATCGATTAAAATAAACATTTACACATCATTTTTAACGTCGCCATAATATATTATTAATTTCCAATTGTCTCGTCATTTTCATCTCTCTTAATCTCTATATTTTTTATGAACCTTACGACTTCGAACTTGTAAAAGAAAGAAAGAAAAAGAAATAGGAAAAAAGAAATACATAGAAAAAAAAAGAACATTCATCGACCGGAAGTAAGTGATATCGTAATGTTCGAGTTCCGGGGCAAATGGAAGTATACATAAGTTCTACGCATATATGTGCAAACGGGTTGTTAAATGTAAATAGGAAAGGGATAAAGATAGAGGGAGAAAGAGATACGTAGATGGATAGATAAATAGAGAGAGAGAGAGAGAGAGAGAAAGAGAGAGAAAAAAAAAGAGAAAAAGAAAGAAGTAAGGGAGAGCAGCTTATACTTTCTTAGCAAGCGATTCAATAAATCGATCACGTAAAAGAAACGGTGCCGAGGTTTTTGCATATTCAACATTCATTTATTAGCACGAGAACTTATATTTCTTAAAAATGTTCATTTCGTAAGAGACCGATCGTGTCGCATCATCGATATCGATCTGATAAAAATAATTTTTATTCTTTCGACAAGAAACGTTCGTTTCGATTTCAAAGATACCAAGTGATATTACTGATGATGACGATGACAATGACGATGATGATGCTGATGATGATGATGATGATGATGATTAGATCGACTAAATCGTATAAACAAATCGTTAGAAACAATTCTTGATAGAGTAAGTATATAGGCTAGACAGATGCGAGTTCGTTGATATGTAAAATTTCTCAAGAGATGAAGAAAAATCATTATTATCGTGATGATCGATGTCGGATCTATCGTTAGCTTTCCCGATATCATTTCTCCTTTCCCAAATAAGAAAGCTTCGGTAAAGCTCGGGCGCCGATCACGATCTCACCGCATCGAAAATCACTCGGCGGTCCTGGTGATTGTATTAATTCACTTGACGGAATACAGAATACGGGACGCAGAGTGTATACAGATGCCCGGACTCTCCAGTGTGTGGATGTGTATTGTCTTCTCGGCTCCTTTCTCGCATTAGCATAAGAATTCAGCGTGTACCTGATGCGCCTATCAATCGGCTCACGATGAATCAAGAACTTAAATCTTGCACCATGATCAAGCCGACGCTCGAATGTTGAAATATCGTCATGATCGATCGAAATTTTAGCCACGTTGATGTGTACGTAAAAAAGAAAACACACCACTAAAAAAGAAGAAGAAGAAGAAGAAGAAGAAAAAAAAAAAAGAAAGAAAAGAAAAGAAAAAAAAGTAAAAAGAAAATCAAAAGAACAGAAAGAAACAAAAAAAAAATCCTCCGAAAAAGACAGAGAAAAAGAAGAAAACGATCGGAAAGCAAAGAAAAATGAACCGCGCGGTGTACCCACCCACCGTCGCCTCCCCTCCATCCTCGTCAACCACCCACCTATCCTCCTCCCCCACCCAACAACAATCTCAGACGATTACTCCTCTACCATCGCGAATCTTACTTTCCAGGAAAAATGATTACGTTTCGGTTCTCGGTCTCTTTCTCTTTATCGCAAGCTCATTCCTAAGATGATGTCGTAACAGCGAGTTTAAAGAGTAACGTGTGTTACTCCTAATGATTACCTTGTTACTACTGATTTTCTGAAACGCATACATACGTACATACGTACATATGTATATATATATGCATTCGCTCGATTTCAAAATATTTTTATACGTGTGTTTTTATATGTATATGTGTATATATATATATATATATATATATATATATATATATATATAATAGAGGAATTACATAGATATATATATATATATATATATTTATATAATAAAGATTATATACATACATATCACGGAGGATTATACATACACACATATATATGTGTGTGTGTGTGTGTGTGTTTGTGTATATATATATGTATATATGTAATACAAATTACACATTGTGGGAGAATAACAAAAGTCGACGACACGGTAATCCCTCGTATATATGTAACTTATTTACATCGAAATCGAAAATTTTCTCTAAATATAAACAAAATTCCATAATATATATAATTACTGATTCTTAATGATAACTTAATAAAAGGATTTCATAAAACTAAATGGATATATAATTATTTTAATTTTTATAAGTCGCAGCATCCAATAGAAAAAAATTTTCCAATGAACGAATACCATGCGATATCACAATTCTACTCAAAAAGAAAGGAGAGAAAAAGAAAGAGATGTCAAAAAGAAAAGTTCGAAAAGTTCTATTCTTTGATCTAAAAGATATCTTGACCGACATTCTTTCGAATATTTTCGATTAAACAGGGAGGAGCTCGACTAGTAAAACACGGACGAAGAAGAAGAAGAAGCAGAACGAAAAGATGAAGAAGACGGAAAAGAAAGAAGAAGAAGAGGAAGCAGAAGCAGAAGCAGAAGAAGAAGCAGAAGAAGAAGAAGAAGAAGAAGAAGAAGAGGAGGAGGAGGAGGAAAAAGTAGAAGGAGGAGAAGGAACGTGTACGGGGACATGACTTCGTACGTGTCCTGTGTGAGCGAAAGAACCTAACCGGAGAGGATAGATGCTCTTCCGCATGTGGACAACTACGAATAAGAGGAAGACGAAGAAGAAGAAGACTATGAAGACGAAGAAGAAGAAGAAGACGACGATGAAAACGATGAAGACGAAGAACACGAAGAAGAAGAAGAAGAAGAAGAAGAATACTTGGGACAATCGCCTTTGACTCTTGCGTCCTCTCGTGTCAACCACCGAAGAAAGCTCTCTCTCTCTCTCTCTCTCTCTTTTTCTATTTCTCTCTCTCTGCGCTTGAGCAACGCCACGGAACTCCCCTCCCCCTCTCCCTCCACCATCAACATCACCATCACCTTTTCCTCCTTCTTCTTCTCCTCCTCCTCCTCCTGCTCCTACTCCTTCTCCTTCTCCTCCTCCTCCTCCTCCTCCTCCTCCTCTTCCTCTCTTACTGCTGCTGTTCAACCTCCTCTTCAACTGACTCTGGATGACCGCTCGCGATCGCTCGCGATCGCATGAGCATTCGAATCACGAGGGCCTTGCGAGCACGTAACAATTTCTGTTCTCGGGACTGGAGCCACTGGATCGTCCCTCAGCCTCATCCCCCCTCTTCTTCTTCTTCTTCTTCTTCTTCTTTTTCTTTCCTATCGAGACTCTCTCGATTATCATCCTCCATATTCTTTCGTGCCTTCTCTACGATCGATTTCACCTTACGAAGTCGGATTTCTCTCTTGTTTACTTTCTTTATAAACATTTATATATAAATGTATGTCTGTATGTACATTTGTATGTATCTATGTATATATGTATGTACGCATGTATGTATGTATGTATGTATGTATGCATGTATATATGTATGTATGTATGTATGTATGTATGCATGTATATATGTATGTATGTATGTATATCTATGATTATTTGTACTTTAGAAATTTTTCCTTTAACGTCAAGTCAATGTCAAGAATATCTCTTAAGAGAAATGGATATATTTATATTTATATTGTGAAATATTTCAATGATATTTCAATCGATCGATACATTTAAACTTAGCTATTATACGTATCGTTAATGATAACATAGAAATTTTTATAAACGTTCGAACTGTCGAATTTGGAATATTTTGAATGTGAAAAAAAATTATATAACGTATTTGATTGTAGGATAATTATCGACTTTATCGAATATCTCCTATTAATATTGTCAATAATTTAAACGTTTTTCATCGTACGAATTGTTTTAATCTAAAAAGTTTTTTTTATTTACATTCCTTCGATCTTGAAGTATCTTTAGGGGAAAAAAAAAAAGATTCTACGATAATTTTGTATCTCGAATTACAATAACGATATATTTAATCGATCAATAGAACTTGTACTATCTGATCCTACTATATTTCTTGAAATTGATACACACACATATACACATACTATATATATATATATATATATATATATATACATATATAATCTTCAATGTTAAATTCGAATGACGATCAAAAAAAAAAAGAAATATAAAACAAGAAATTCATTCAAAATATAATCTCCTGCAGGATATTGACATTCAAGCAAAAAAAAAAAAAAAGAAAAAGAAAAAGAAAAGAAAAATGAAGAAAAAATAAATAAAAAAGAAGAAAGGAAAAAGAAAAATTGTTTTCACCGATAGTATAAGCGACAAAAGAGAAGTAAGTACCAAATGGTTGTACGCATATTGGCCTTTAATTCGATTTGATCGCCAAACAGGTAGAGGTACGCTTTTACGAATGCGACTGGCATTGTCTCCCCTGGTAGGTGGGAGGACCGAATATGGTGCTCGGCTTCGAAGATGAGTACGAGCGATGAGACGACTGCTCAGCGAATAAGGACGTGACGTGGCCATATATCCTTGCATATAAGGGAAACATATTTTTCTGTTAATAGTCAATATGCATTATAGTGAGAAAGACAATGAGCGGATCTTCGATGCCCGCACACGACGATGACGACGAAGATGACGTCTCCTTTGTCTCCAGATGATGCGACGATCATTGATCCTTTTCTTCTTTTTTTTTTTTTTTTCATTCTTTTTTTTTTTTGTTGTTTTGAATAATTTCGAAGTCAAAGGATGTTGATTAGAAAAAAAAAAAAAGAGAGAGAGAAAAGGGGAAACGAAACAAAAAGAAAAAAAATACATAAGAAAAAATGTATAATACATGAAATCATCGATCGTAAGGGATGAGTAAGAAAAGAATTAAGTTCAGATTAATATTATAAACAATAATCGAACTCGAGATATAAAAGATTTATATGTTTGTTCTATATGTACCTAGGTATATATATATATATATATATATATATATATTTCGTATACGTACATACCCATATGTATATCTATGTACATAGAAAAATTTATGCGAGGCCCGTCTGTCTTAAAGGAACGCTATAAAAGATTTAACGACGAGCGACGAGATAGTGGGTCAACGAATTCGATCGAGAGATTCGAAAACGCGTCCGAATAGAAGCCGAAGCCACCTCGATTGGCAGCGAGCGGTGTGTCGTGCGTGTGCACGCGCTACTGTAAGAGGAAGAGAGAAAAAGAGAGAAAGAGGCACAGTAACTGTTGAACATTCAAGAGAGCGAGAGAAAGAGAAAGAGAAAGAAAAAGAGAAAGAGAAAGAGAAAGAGAAAGAGAGAGAGGAGTCGAGGAAGAATGGTACGATGAAACAAAAGAGAGAGAGAAAGACGGGAAAAGAACTTTGGATGCGTCGCACGATTCGCTACGAAATCTCGGATTCTATTAGCGGAGAAATTATAACGGATTGACGGACGCAGGAATGGATGCACGATTGGACGGATGAACGCAGCCGACAACGACGACGACTACGACGACTACGACGACGACGATTACGACGACGACGACGACGACGACGACGACGACGACGACGACGGCGACAACGAAGACGAAGACGAAGACGAAGACGACGAACGCAGCAGTTCGTCGGGAGAAGGATTTCTCCTGAATCGTAAATACCGATCAGTCGACTACGCGATACCGTCTCATTCTTCCTTTGCTTCCAACTTCTTTCTTTCTTTCTCTCTCTCTCTCTCTCTCTCTCTCTCTCTCTCTCTCTCTCTCTCTCTCTCTCTCTCTCTCTCTCTCTCTCTCCCTTTTACTCTTTCTCTTTCTCTCTATACGCACGACATCGCATGTTAAAGTACTTCCCGGTGCACTTCTGGATCGTTGCAACGAGAAAATCTGTAACCTCTTGGTTGGCCCAGTCCATCTCGATTACGCGGTAAAATTTAAATTTAATCCGTGCATCGAGTTATATTTTTCATTGAATATACTTCCTTCGTTTATATATATATATATATATATATATACATATCTTTCGAACTTGGAATTTTTCGTTGAAGATTTCTTTTTTTCTTTTCTTTTCTTTCTTTTTTTTTTTTTTTTTTTGTTAAAGTCTTTCGTCCCCTATAGAATTTATGCGGATCGTTGAAACGATAAAAAATCTGCGAGATCTTGTTTGCATCTCGATTGCGCGCCAAATTCAAATTTAGTCCATGTACCATATATCATGTTAGATTTATTTCGTTGAAAATTTTCTTCTTTTTATATATATATATATATATATATATATATATATATATATATATATATATATATATATCTTTCGACCTCGTTGAATTTATGCGAATCTTTCTATATCATGATGAAATCTGATTGGCTCGATTCATCTCGATTGCATCCCATAGACAAATATATTTTTGATTGAAAATATATTCTTAAACTATTTCCAAATCATAGAAATTATCTTAATAATGATATATTGTTTAATAATTATTTATTAAACAAATGATCGTTAAGATAAATCTTCTAGTTAATCCGGCTCATTTCGATTACGCGGCAATATTTAAATTCGTTTGGTCTACGTATCAAATTAGATTTTGAATGGAAAACATTTTCAATTTTCTTTTTTTTTTCTTTCTTTTTTTTTTTTTTTTTTCAAAAAAATTATCTTAATAATGATATGTTGTGTAACGATTATTTAAACGAATGGTTATTAAATGAAATGTTCACTATTATGGTCCGTTCCAATTTGAAAAATAATATATTAAATATTATAATTGATATGGTTAATAATATGTTGACTGTTATGATTGTAGACATTAACAATATACTGTATCTCAACAGTATAAGATCGTTGTGACATCTGTTAACGCTTATTCGCACTACACTTTCTTACTCTATCTTTTAAATCTTCCTACAATTGTTTTATTTTTTCCCCACTCCCTTTTATCGATAAATATTTTAATTGCAATAATGCACAATCAACATTATGGACAATTTTATATGATTTTCTTAATTTTGTTGCTCGTTCGAAGATCCGTTCGATGACAAAATTTTTATAAGTAAATTGTCCACATATTCTTTACATATATATATATATCGATGAAAAAAATCAAACGAATCTAAAAAAAATTTATTATTACTTACTCATGATGAAATTAAATTTTATTCTTGTTGGCCCAAATATCTTGATTTCCTCTGATTACGAATTCGTTGTCAATTCACACCATAATTAATCGTCGATCCACATCATAATTAATCGTCGATTCACATCATAATTAATCGTCGAATCACAATATAATTTATGAAAAGTAATTAACGACGACCTTAAAAAAACGGAAAAAAAATCACTTGAGTAAAACATTGTAAAAATAAATTAATTAATAATACGTTTTATTTTTTTAACATTAAGAATTTGTGTGTGCATATACGAATGATTATACGAAGATAAATGATAGAAAAAATATACGATTCGCGATTATAATATGCGTATACGATATATATTGAAATATAATAATTTAATAAAAATCACGATATAAAGAGACAGAAAAACTATGATAGAATACACAATGAAGTCACAGATCTGAAACGATTATTCTATTCACTTTCGATAATCAAAATACTTTCGATTATCGAAAGAATATCGACCGGTCGTGCCCCCTATTAATTTTTACGATACCTTTAATTATTACACTTTATCATCTTTTCTCTTTTAGAAATTAAAATTAATTTCTTATATGTATTATGAATGCATGCTCCACCTGGCGTCTTTTTATTAAAATAAATTTCAAGTTTTAAGATGATATATGTATACCGATGGTAGTATAAGTTGTAAAAAAAATCTGTGGAACATTGAAAAACTTGAAGAACGTTTAATATCTACCGATCGAAAATGATGTTCTCTTTCTTTTCATTTGGCACATAAAATCATAATCGACGTTAATGTTTCACATTTTTATTAGATAATAAAATGGAAATTTTATATAGTACGTAATATAGATATATATTAACAATTTTTATTATTTATTTTTTTATTTTTTCTAATCTTAAACATATATATATATATATATATATATATATATATATATTATAAAATATGTTAAACACACCAATTAGGTTATATCTTATTTATATTTTTTAGGTTAGAAAAAATTTTAATAATATATACATGTATATTTATTAATTTATTCATTTCAGTAAATCATGTGGTCGACTAATTCCAAAGGACGATATGGATTGTTACACCTGGATTTAAACAATAACAATGAATCGTTGAGTATAATAAATTAAGAAAAAGTTCGTCGTTATTTATTTCGGTGAATAAATTGCCAAGTAAAAGAGGGGAAAATAAAAGATTTGCGTCAAATAAAATAAGCATGATTCAAAGTGTACGCCATCGCTTCCGATAATTACGATCCAGTTACTACTGGAGTCAATATTGCTACAAATCTGACACAATCAGGATGAAATGGACGGTAATTATTTCATTGTACACATTTTAATATGAATTATTTTAAGCTAATAGTAATAATATTATTTAATATATAAATAATATTATATAATAATAATGTTAATATTATTATCATTGTTGTTATTATCATTTTTAA